>NC_053118.1:40869946-40945339 GCF_010015445.1 Perca fluviatilis
ATGGCTTTAATAGAAACATGGATTAAATATCCTACATGGCTTTAATATAAACATGGATTAAATATCCTACATGGCTTTAATAGAAACGTAGATTAAATATCTACATGGCTTTAATAAACATGGATTAAATATCCTACATGGCTTTAATAGAAACATGAATTAAATATCCTACATGGCTTTTAATATAAACATGGATTAAATATCCTACATGGCTTTAATAGAAACATGGATTAAATATCCTGCATGGCTTTAATAGAAACATGGATTAAATATCCTGCATGGCTTTAATAGAAACATGAATTAAATATCCTACATGGCTTTAATAGAAACATGGATTAAATATCCTACATGGCTTTAATAGAAACATGAATTAAATATCCTACATGGCTTTAATAGAAACATGGATTAAATATCCTACATGGCTTTAATAGAAACATGAATTAAATATCCTACATGGCTTTAATATAAACATGGATTAAATATCCTACATGGCTTTAATAGAAACATGAATTAAATATCCTACATGGCTTTAATATAAACATGGATTAAATATCCTACATGGCTTTAATAGAAACATGGATTAAATATCCTGCATGGCTTTAATAGAAACATGGATTAAATATCCTGCATGGCTTTAATAGAAACATGAATTAAATATCCTACATGGCTTTAATAGAAACATGGATTAAATATCCTACATGGCTTTAATAGAAACATGAATTAAATATCCTACATGGCTTTAATAGAAACATGGATTATATATCCTACATGGCTTTAATAGAAACATGGATTAAATATCCTACATGGCTTTAATAGAAACATGGATTAAATATCCTACATGGCTTTAATAGAAACATGGATTATATATCCTACATGGCTTTAATAGAAACATGGATTAAATATCCTACATGGCTTTAATAGAAACATGGATTAAATATCCTACATGGCTTTAATAGAAACACGGATTAAATATCCTACATGGCTTTAATAGAAACATTAATTAAATATCCTACATGGCTTTAATAGAAACACGGATTAGATATCCTACATGGCTTTAATAGAAACATGGATTAAATATCCTGCATGGCTTTAATAGAAACATTAATTAAATATCCTACATGGCTTTAATAGAAACATGGATTAAATATCCTACATGGCTTTAATAGAAACATGGATTAAATATCCTACATGGCTTTAATAAAAACATGGATTAAATATCCTACATGGCTTTAATAGAAACATGGATTAAATATCCTACATGGCTTTAATAGAAACCTGGATTTGACGCATCTTGATATTGAATCGCTGACATGATAATGGTAATGGAATCGGGAGATCAGTGAAGATTCCCCCCTCTGATAACAACAAGGTGAGCGTGGTTACCTGGATGATGATGACAGCAGGTGTGTGGCTGCTCAGGTAGCTTCGTCGAGCCTGCAGCTTCTGTCGGAGCAGGAAGCCTCGACTGGCGGCCTGCAGACGGACCAGCAGGGCTTCGCTGCTCCGCCACAGCACGCTGCGGCTGTACGAGCCCGAAACCCTGCTCACCACTTCCTGTATGGGGGACAAAAACACAATCCTGAAATCATCCCCAAATTATAATCTAAATTTAAAACTCTAGCGCTCCCAGCTGGGAGTTTCCAGAGAGAGCCAGGTGTGTTTTTAGCTGGAAGAAATGCTTTGGTACTGATGAAAGAGACACGCCTGTCCAGGGGCCCTTTAGGTGTCTCTCACCTGTATCGGTTACCTGTCCAGGTGTCTCTCACCTGTATCGGTTACCTGTCCAGGAGCCCTACAGGCGTCTCTCACCTGTATCTGTTACCTGTCCAGGAGCCCTACAGGAGTCTCTCACCTGTATCTGTTACCTGTCCAGGAGCCCTACAGGAGTCTCTCACCTGTATCTGTTACCTGTCTAGGAGCCCTACAGGCGTCTCTCACCTGTATCTGTTACCTGTCCAGGAGCCCTACAGGTGTCTTTCACCTGTATCTGCTGCCGGTCCAGGTGTCTCTCACCTGTATCTGTTACTTGTCCAGGCGTCTCTCACCTGTATCTGTTACCTGTCTCTCACCTGTATCTGTTACCTGTCTCTCACCTGTATCTGTTACCTGTCCAGGTGTCTCTCACCTGTATCTGTTACCTGTCCAGGTGTCTCTCACCTGTATCTGTTACCTGTCTCTCACCTGTATCTGTTACCTGTCTCGCACCTGTATCTGTTACCTGTCCAGGTGTCTCTCACCTGTATCTGTTACCTGTCTCTCACCTGTATCTGTTACCTGTCCAGGTGTCTCTCACCTGTATCTGTTACCTGTCTCTCACCTGTATCTGTTACCTGTCTCTCACCTGTCTCTGTTACCTGTCTCTCACCTGTATCTGTTACCTGTCCAGGTGTCTCTCACCTGTATCTGTTACCTGTCTCTCACCTGTATCTGTTACTTGTCCAGGTGTCTCTCACCTGTATCTGCTGCCGGTCCAGGAACACGCTGTTGTGGATGAAGCCCTTGGGTTTCTCCCAGCCTCCCTGCAGTCTCTTCAAGTCCAGGAAGAAAAACGAGCCGTCGTCCAGCTGGACCTGAACCCACGGACTCCTATTGTCTCCTGAACACAGAGACAGACACAGAGACAGACACAGAGACAGACACAGAGACAGACACACAGATAGACACAGAGACAGACTCTCAGACACAGAGACTCAGACACAGAGACAGACTCTCAGACACAGAGACTCTCAGACACAGAGACTCTCAGACACAGACAGACTCTCAGACACAGAGACTCAGACACAGACAGACTCTCAGACACAGAGACAGACTCTCAGACAGACACAGAGACACTCAGACAAAGAGACAGACTCTCAGACACAGAGACAGACACTCAGACACAGAGACAGACACTCAGACAGACACAGAGACACTCAGACAAAGAGACAGACTCTCAGACACAGAGACAGACACAGAGTCTCTCAGACACAGAGACTCAGACACAGAGACAGACTCTCAGACACAGAAACTCGGACACAGAGACAGACTCTCAGACACAGAGACAGACTCTCAGACAGACACAGAGACACTCAGACAAAGAGACAGACTCTCAGACACAGAGACAGACACTCAGACACAGAGACAGACACTCAGACAGACACAGAGACACTCAGACAAAGAGACAGACTCTCAGACACAGAGACAGACACTCAGACTCAGAGACACTCAGACACAGAGACAGACTCTCAGACAAAGAGACAGACTCTCAGACACAGAGACAGACTCTCAGACACAGAGACAGACACTCAGACAAGGAGACAGACAGACTCAGACACAGAGACAGACTCTCAGACACAGAGACACTCAGACACAGAGACAGACACTCAGACACAGAGACAGACTCTCAGACACAGAGACAGACTCTAAGACACAGAGACACTCAGACAGACACAGAGACACTCAGACAAAGAGACAGACTCTCAGACACAGAGACTCTCAGACACAGAGACACACAGACACAGAGACACTCAGACAAAGAGACAGACACTCAGACACAGAGACAGACACTCAGACACAGAGACAGACTCTCAGACACAGACAGACTCTCAGACAGACACAGAGACAGACTCTCAGACACAGAGACAGACTCTCAGACACAGAGACAGACTCTCAGACAGACACAGAGACTCAGACACAGAGACAGACTCTCAGACTCAGAGACAGACTCTCAGACAGACACAGAGACTCAGACACAGAGACAGACTCTCAGACTCAGAGACAGACTCTCAGACAGACACAGAGACAGACTCTCAGACTCAGAGACAGACTCTCAGACAGACACAGAGACAGACTCTCAGACAGACACAGAGACAGACTCTCAGACTCAGAGACAGACTCTCAGACTCAGAGACTCTCAGACACAGACAGACTCTCAGACACAGACAGACTCTCAGACACAGACAGACTCTCAGACACAGACAGACTCTCAGACACAGAGACAGACTCTCAGACAGACACAGAGACTCAGACACAGAGACAGACTCTCAGACTCAGAGACTCTCAGACACACAGACAGACTCTCAGACAGACACAGAGACAGACTCTCAGACACAGAGACAGACTCTCAGACACAGAGACAGACTCTCAGACAGACACAGAGACTCAGACACAGAGACAGACTCTCAGACTCAGAGACAGACTCTCAGACAGACACAGAGACTCAGACACAGAGACAGACTCTCAGACAGACACAGAGACAGACTCTCAGACTCAGAGACAGACTCTCAGACACAGAGACAGACTCTCAGACACAGAGACAGACTCTCAGACAGACACAGAGACAGACTCTCAGACAGACACAGAGACAGACTCTCAGACAGACACAGAGACAGACTCTCAGACAGACACAGAGACAGACTCTCAGACAGACACAGAGACAGACTCTCAGACACAGAGACAGACTCTCAGACACAGAGACAGACTCTCAGACCAGTGTACATGTTGCATACAGCTGTTAGAGTTTGGATCCTGGCAGCAGTGCACTGTGTTGGTTATGTGTACCTGCGAGCGTCCTCTGTGTCAGGCAGCAGTGCATTGTGGGAGATGTGTACCTGCCAGTATCCTCTGTGTGACCAGACCGAGCAGCAGTGCATTGTGGGAGATGTGTACCTGCCAGTATCCTCTGTGTGACCAGACCGAGCAGCAGTGCATTGTGGGAGATGTGTACCTGCCAGTGTTCTCGGTGTGACCAGACCGAGCAGCAGTGCATTGTGGGAGATGTGTACCTGCCAGTGTCCTCTGTGTGACCAGACCGAGCAGCAGTGCATTGTGGGAGATGTGTACCTGCCAGTATTCTCGGTGTGACCAGACCGAGCAGCAGTGCATTGTGGGAGATGTGTACCTGCCAGTGTTCTCTGTGTGATCAGGCGGAGCAGCAGTGCATTGTGGGAGATGTGTACCTGCCAGTGTTCTCTGTGTGATCAGGCGGAGCAGCAGTGCATTGTGGGAGATGTGTACCTGCCAGTGTTCCTCGGTGACCAGACCGAGCAGCAGTGCATTTGGGAGATGTGTACCTGCCAGTGTTTTCGTTGTGACCAGACCGAGCAGCAGTGCATTTGGGAGATGTGTACCTGCCAGTTCTCTCTGTGATCAGGCTGAGCAGCAGTGCATTGTGGAGATTGTGGCGCCAGACAGTAGTTCCTGCAGCTGGACTTCAGGAGACTCAGGACACGAAGAGTCTGATTCACTCGGTTCTCCTTCACAGCCCGACATACACACAGACACAGACACACACACAGACATACACACACACACACACACACACACACACACACACACACACATACACACACACCACACAAAACACACACACACACACACACATACACACACACACACATACACACACAGACACACACACACACACACACACACACACACACACATACACACACACAACACACACACACACACAATAACACACACACACACACACACACATACACAAAAACTAAAATACATACACAAACACAACACACACACATACACAATACACACACACAATACCACATACACACACACACACACACAAAAACCAACACACAACAATAATAAACACATAATTACAACATCAAACCAAACAAAAAAAAACACACACACACACAATACAACACCACACATACAATACACAACACACACACAACACACACAATAACAAATAAAAACAAACACACAACAAACCAAATACCAAACACACACACAACAAAAAACACACAAACAACATACACAAAAAAAAAAACACACACAAACACACAAACACACACAATACCATACACACACACACACAATACATACACACACACACAAAACACACACAAAAAACAACAATACACAAAATATAAAAGAGATATACCATAAATAAGTATAAAGTTATAGATATACCCCTTTCTTTTCAGAGTTATGCCATAGACACATTATATTTTGTATTTAGTTGATATTTTTGGTGTATTTGTTTCTGATTTATTAGAAGTTGGAGTTTGAGTCTGTATGATAAATCAACAGTTGGACATAAAGTGGTAACATGCTATGACATGTTATGTAGACTAAAGGGGAGACACCAACAACTATAATTTGAATTTCTAATTTCATCTCTCTGGGCATATACAGTGCACTACAATAATATAGAAATGATAATTCCACATAACACTAATAGGAACACATAGGACACACCAGTGCATATGCCTTTTATTTGTTTAATTTAAACTGACTTAAACTTATATGCTAATAATAGTAGGGATCACGTTCCACTCTTTTGAATAAGTAAAGGGTGTTTGAGCTAAACCATAAACAATAAAATTAAAGCTCAATGAGTTTTATTTTTCAATATTATTGCAATAGTTTTAGCATTATGAGGTTTTCTTGTCCGGAGATTGTTTTACAGTTTTTTTCGATTGCTAAACAACAGTGGGCACAACTGGAGTCACATGTGCAAAACTCTAACTCCAGTCTGCACAGCAGCAGTTCATGTGGACCAAACTCTAGCTCATTTCTCATCGCTTGAACACAGTTTTGAAAACTCTACACACTTATCCCATGACTTTAACCACAACGTGCACAACACTGTAGATTTACAGCACTTTGTTCAAATGCTAACACACTGCTGTCAAAACTGTAAACCACACATTCAAAACAGAATAGATTTCAGTCTGGTGTCTATCAAACACTGCTGATTGGAGTTTTAGCTGAAAGCCTAAGCAGGTGTCTAGTTTTAGACTAGTTAGTGAACATATATGGTATTTATACAGAGAAAGATCAGAAAGACTTTTATTGTATACAAACACCAAATAAGAATGACACATTATACACTGTACTGTTAGAGAGAAACCGGTAAAAGAGCAAAGATACCAACATGTCCAGGTAAGATGTCTGAGGTTATATACACAGCTATAAAAAAAAAAACCACAATATCTTTACAATAGTAAAACTGCATTCTTACTGTTTTTCAGAAAGTAATGGAGGTGAAAGCAATAGAAACACCACATTCATTAGTATTTAGAGATGATGCAGACATCTAATGTGATGAAGAGAACTCTCCACATGATGCTGGAGAGAGGCAGGATTAGTCACACTATTCGTTGGTACTGTTATGTACCTTTAGTTTTATTTCCCAGTAATTCCATAAATTGCTAGAGACAAAATACGTTTATTGAAGAAAACTGCGTGATTTTCATTCCTTCTTGTTTACCTTATAAAAAATTGGTATGCTATACAATCTATATTTCTTCCTTAAATAAACTGTTGAGTAGTGTCAAGTCACTCAAATTGTTCAAACTGTAAAGATGAAAAAGTTAGTAATTTCTGTATTGGTGTTTGATGCTAGTGTTTTTACCCCTCAGTGTGTTCTGAGTGACAGTGTGTGTGTGTGTGTTGTGTGTGTGTGTGTGTGTGTGTGTGTGTGTGTGTGTGTGTGTGTTATCTCAGTGAGGCCTGTGCATACTGGTTTGAGACGCTGTGTTAAGAGTTGTGTTGCTGTGAATGAGTTGTGCAGGTGATGTGAACTGTTTAGCTCAGGTGACTGTAGGTAGTGCAGACTGGAGTTTGAGTTTTGCACATGTGACTCCAGTTGTGCCCACTGTCGTTTAGCAATCGAAAAAAACTGTAATACTAAGTGGTTATATTGTTGTGGTTTTTATTTCTAGCTGGTATTTTTGAGCCTTGCAGGTAGCCTCTGTGCTGGGAGTGTTGAGCCATAACAGGAAGAACGCATCGTCTCAAACTGTTAACAGTGTTTTCTGTGCTTGTGAACTTGCGAGTTAATTCTTCCAAGAACAACCAGCAAGAACGTTCTCCCCAAGAACACAAGTCCGTAGTTTGCATTCTTGGTATTGAGAAACGCCCTCTGAGTTTTCGGTTTCAGAACAGCTGATTGGAGTTGGTTCAATCAACTCGGAGTAGGTTCACGCGCATGCACCACCACAATAAAAAGGCAGCATGAATGGAGTCATGATACTACGATTCACCATGGTAACAACCACAAACAAACAGGTCGGGGGGGAAATACTCATGCGCACATACAGCGAGTTATAAAAACAACACAGCGGCTGCTGCAAAAGAGAGAGAATTTGCGTGGGAGAAAATTGCTGCTAGAGTAAATGCGTAAGTTCCAATATAGTGTATATCATATTTAATCATAAGTATAATATTAATGGTGAAATTGTATTGAACTCATAATCTATTTCATTTAGGTGCAACACTGTGACGATAAAGTCCTAGTCCTACTGCTCCCATTCTGAGGCTGCAGCACCATCATTAACAGAATTATAACCCATAATCTTTTATTTCAAAAGGTTTACATCATTCACCTGCAATCATGTGGAACTCCTTTTTAATGTCTCGTACTGGTTTGTGTCAGGGAACACTACACAAACGTTTAAAACACATTTCAGAGCCAGTCACAACGTAAAACAACGTAATGTGACACAAATAATCTGCTTTGATGTAGAGCATCCCGAGCGGGTGATGTTAGTGACATGAGGGATGATAAGGTTATGTAGGATACATAACTGATAGACTGGGAAGAAAAACCATACCGCTCAAATAGGAAGTTCTCTGGAAATTAAAATGCGTTGGGGCTTCAATATCATCTCCCGACGTATATTTAACTCCCTGAGAAGTAATACAGCTTCTTCATCAACGGGATCCTCGACAAAAGGAAATGCCAGTTGTTGTTTTGTTCATGCCGATAACAAAGTGGTCTAAAATGCTCCTGATCCAGACTGACTGAATGAATGAATGAGGAAATGAACACACGCTGGGTCAGAGGGAGGAGACTGAGAGAAACTCACAGACTCAGTTACCATAGTAACTGACTCTGAGGTTAAGTTACCTCTCTTTCTGAAACAGAAAACCCAGAGTTTCCCTCATCTCAGGGTTAACTAACTCAGAGTTAGTATACTGAAAGTAGACACTTAATGTCTGAAAGTAGACACTTAATGTCTGAAAGTAGACCTTAAATGACTGAAAGTAGACACTAAATGTCTGAAAGTAGACACTAAATGACTGAAAGTAGACACTAAATGACTGAAAGTAGACACTAAATGACTGAAAGTAGACACTAAATGACTGAAAGTAGACACTAAATGTCTGAAAGTAGACACTAAATGACTGAAAGTAGACACTAAATGACTGAAAGTAGACACTAAATGACTAAAAGTAGACCTTAAATGACTGAAAGTAGACACTAAATGTCTGAAAGTAGACACTAAATGACTGAAAGTAGACACTAAATGACTGAAAGTAGACACTAAATGTCTGAAAGTAGACCTTAAATGACTGAAAGTAGACACTAAATGTCTGAAAGTAGACACTTAATGTCTGAAAGTAGACACTAAATGACTGAAAGTAGACACTAAATGTCTGAAAGTAGACCTTAAATGACTGAAAGTAGACACTAAATGTCTGAAAGTAGACACTAAATGTCTGAAAGTAGACACTAAATGACTGAAAGTAGACACTAAATGTCTGAAAGTAGACCTTAAATGACTGAAAGTAGACACTAAATGACTGAAAGTAGACACTAAATGTCTGAAAGTAGACACTAAATGACTGAAAGTAGACACTAAATGACTGAAAGTAGACACTAAATGTCTGAAAGTAGACACTAAATGACTGAAAGTAGACACTAAATGACTGAAAGTAGACACTAAATGTCTGAAAGTAGACCTTAAATGACTGAAAGTAGACACTAAATGACTGAAAGTAGACACTAAATTTCTGCAAAAGCATGCAAAATACAGATTCATGCAAACCAATCATAATGCCACAATGAGCACATGGAGGTCCAAAACGATCAAACATAGATGCAAACTAAAGAGTTTCGGTGTGTTGTTGGTTGTTTTATCATTTGGGGGGATCTCTATGGGAACCATTCACCAAAAAGGAAACAATGAAGAGAGATAAATGTGTGTGAGGATGAGTTGAGGATTGTTCCACCAGATGGAGCCCTGACTCTCTTCCACAGTTTAGATTCTGTCAGAAACAAGAACAGACTGAACACAAGTGGAGCTCTAACTAAAATAATCTGTTCATCTTCAGCTCTGATCTCTACATGTTTGATGGTTATGATGCTGCTGTTTTTAAGGAGAGACAATAACAGACAGAAACATCATCTTATTTTGTCCAAAACCAAAAGCAGCCCAGTCTCCCCCTAACTGAGCCCCTAGTTAGGTCCTAGAGATGTGGTGACAAAAGCTGCGCAGAGGGGGCCCAATTGGATTTTTTGTCATGGGGCCCAAAATTCCTGGCGGCGCCCCTGTGTACTGTATATATATATATATATATATATAGTTATTTGTTGACTATTTTATTGAACTGCCATTTTTACTGCTTTTGTTTCTGCACCTTTTTAGGGGTCCAAGCCGAGGGGGCATGGGAACCGCGTGTTGCAAGGCAACGCGGTTCACATCTCCAACAGAGCGTGGAACCCTATTGTTTTTTTAAGGATTATTTTTAGGGGTCAGCCGTAGCAAGGCTACGCCGTTCACACAGCAGCGCTGTGGAACCCTATTGTTTTTCAATTTTTCTCCGCCTAAAACTCCGACTACAGCCTAAACCGTACATAGTGGGGGATTGCCATTTTCAGGACTGGTCCCAAACTCCGCAAGGACCTCAGGCTCATAAATTGACCCACCTTCACCACTAGGTAGTGCTACAGCAGAAAAAATGCGTTTGGCCCTATAACACACCGTACACCTGACAATATTATTGTTGTATACAACGCCAAACGGCACTTCTGATTCATAACTTTATAACTTAATAATTAGAAATAGTCGAAACTTAGGGTCTTTTGGAGCTAAAATCTAACAGTTGCCCCTTTCTGCTGATGTTTTTTTTGTCTTCCTAGCCCTTACAGAAGGTTTTGCATCCAGCCTTGAAGTCCAGAGTTTTTCGGGTCTTTGTGAAATCAATCCATACTGTTACATCCAAGATTGATACACTGTGTGTAAGAAATGTTAAAAGTTTGTCCTTTATGAGTTATAGTGTTCAATATGTTTATTTTTGCACTGGATGACTCCAAATATATAGAACTGTAGATGTGTTGTTTGTTGGGTATGCCGCTCTGAGGATTTGTACCAAATTTGGCCATTAGTGGGCGCTATAATCAACGTATAAGAGTTTTGCCCTGTTAATCAATGTTAATGGGATATTTGCAATGGGAATGTATCACAGACCTTGCAGCTCACACTTCTCAATATTTATTGATGTTTATCTCCTAGCGGCATGCGGTTTGGTTTTCGCCGGCTTCTCCCCTGGTGTTCTACAATAAACAAACCTCGAACCCACCTGACAAAGTTTCTACAACCTTCTCAGTGGACAAATGTAACTCTTTCTCCTACCTTTTCAATCCAAAATCAACACCAATACATATCGCTAATACCGGCAAACATTGCAGTTGGTGCTAAGTGGAGAGTCCGTCATAGTGTATGGGTTTGGTTCGTGTGATTGCATCTTAATTTCCCACCGAAGCTGATCGCTGTATGTGTCAGTTAAACTTCATCATCTCCAATCCAATCTGTATTTTTAAGAAGTGGCGCTGTCCTGAGTTGAAAGCTTTCACGTACGCGCTTTATTATGGAGTTAAAAGAAACGTGTGTTCGTGTCGGCCGCTGTCCATTTCCTAAGGTTTTGAAATGCAAACAACTTTTGACTACTTTCTTTTTTTTTAAATGACGTGCACCTGTGAGCACCCACAGAGGTAAACATCAATCGGCGCCTATGACACCATTTACAACAACCTGACCACCCCCCTTGCTCCTTCAACCACCACACCTGCCTACCCCCTTCCACCCTCTCAGTCACTCTCTCATTTCTCTCTGCTGTCCCCTGTGGTCAGGGGGGTTAAGAAGTTTGGTTATAGTAGAGAATTGTTAAAGGTAGTCTGTATATTCATGGAGATGAACTCTTAACCACTACATTTTCAACGGCAGAGTACCGCAGACCTTGTGCATCAAACCTCTCGAATATTCACCAACGTTTGACCCCCTACGTAATGCTTCAGGTCCCGGCGCAGCTTCCCGGGTCACCGGGGGCGACTGATGCAGATCCCTGGGGCGTCGGGGACGGCTGGCATCGGAGGTGACTGGCATCGGAGGCTTGGGCCCCGTCATAACTGCTTAAAGTTCTAGTTCATTCTTAATTTCCCACGAAGCTGATCGCGGTTACTTGCCAGTTAATCTTTTCATCTCCAATCCTATCTGTACGTGTAAGAAGTGGCACTGTCCTGAGTTGAAAGCCTACTTTACGGCTAAATTATCGAGTTAATAGGCGTGTGTGTTCATGTCAGCCGCTGTCAATTTCCTAAGGTTTTGAAATGCAAACCATTTTTGACTACTTTTTTTAATTTTATAAAGGGCTTGCGCCGTGGTAAAGAGTCAATATTGCTGAATTATAGCTGCAATTGGCTCACTAGATGGTGCTCTCGCTCTCAAGGTTCAAAGGGTTGCAGGTGATAGCCCATTGAATTGCCATTCATTTCACCTTTTTCTGTGAACAGAGATCGCCATCTAGTGAGCTCAGAAAGTAAAGACACTGGTTCGCGAAGCTTCATTTGACCATCACTACCTGTGAGCACCCACGGACGAAAAAATAAATCTGTGCCTATGACACAATTCCCAACAAACTGACCACCTCCCCTGCTCCTTCAACCACCACACTTGCCTCCACCCTCTCAGTCACTCTCTCATTTCTCTCTGCTGTCCCCTGTGGTCAGGGGGATTAAGAAGTTTGTTTATTGTAGAGAATTGTTAAAGGTAGTCTGTATATGCATGGAGATGAACTGTTAATCACTACATTTGTGTGAATATCGAAAGGTTTGATCCACAGATCTTTGTGACATTAATCCATACTGTTAAATCCAAGATTCATACACTGTGTGTAAGAAATGTTAATAGTTTGTCCTTTATGAGTTATAATGTTCAATATGTTTATTTTTGCACTGGATGACTCCAAATATATAGAACTGTAGATGTGTTGCTCGTTTTGGCAAAGATCGGCTATTAGGCGGCGCTATAATCAACGTATAGCCTAAGTGTTTTGTCCCTGTTAATCAATGTTAATGGAATATTTGCAATGGGAATGTATCACAGACCTTGTAGCTCATAGTGCTACGTGTGCTGCCCTGGTTTTCTACAATAAACAAACTTCTTAACCCACCTGACAAAGTTTCTACAACCTTCAGAGTTGACAAATGTAACTCTTTTCCCCCACTTTTTCAATCCAAAATCAACACCATTCATAGGCGCCGATACCGTACAATTAAACATTGCAATTGGTGCTAAGTGAAGAGTCTGTCATAATGTGATTGGTTATGTCGGTGGCATTGATTCTTAATTTCCCACGAAGCTGATCGCGATTACGTGCCACTTAATCTTTTCATCTCCAATGCTATCTGTATTTGTGAGAAGTGGCGCTGTCCTGAGTTAAAAGCCTACTTTACGGCTAAATTATCGAGTTAATAGGCGTGTTCGTGTCAGCCACTGTCCATTTCCTAAGGTTCTAAAATGCAAACAATTTTTGACTACTGGCACCCACCGACGAAAAAACTAAATCAGCGCCTATGACACCATTTACAACAACCTGACCACCTCCCCTGCACCTTCAACCACCACACCTGCGTCCACCCTCTCAGTCACTCTCTCATTTCTCTCTGCTGTCCCCTGTGGTCAGGGGGATTATGAAGTTTGGTTATTGTAGAGAATTGTTAAAGGTAGTCTGTATATGCATGGAGATGAACTGTTAACCACTACATTTGCAATGGCAGAGTACCGCCATGTGGTCAAGCCTCTCGATATTCACCAATGTTTGCCCCCCCCCCCACGTAATGCTTCAGGTCCCGCTTTGGCGCAGCTCCACGGGTCACCGGGGCGACTGGCGCAGCTTCCCAGGCATCAGGGGCGACTGGCATCAGAGGCTTGGGCCCTGTCATAACTGCTTGCAGTTCTAGTTAACTATTGTTTTCATTCTATGTAAATGAGCATACATATATTTTCTGTATGTCTCTTTAGTGTTTAATTTGTAAAACACTTTGAGCTGCATGTAATATGTGAAAGGTGCTTTACAAACAAAGATATTATTTCATGGATCTGTTATCAACTTTATGAATGAGTGAACATGACGGCATTAAAAAAACAGACCCAGAGTTAAACTGTCACATGTGTTTTATTCAACAGGAGACACAAGTTACTCTGATTCATCAGGTATTAACAGATTACTCTGATTTATCTGATGGTTAATGATTACAGTAATCCATGAAATTGAATAGGATTGCCAGCGGCATCACATCTGATTATAATTCTGCTGTTTAGAGCTTCACCGACGTACTGACAGGGAGGGACGGCTCCCTGAGGATTCACTTTGCACACAATAATATGGAAAGGCACATTGCTTGCTCTCAGACCCCCATTATGTGGCACTCCTGCATTACCACAGATGGCTCTGACCATGACCAAAGGGTCTCCGATGAATGTGTTGGCCGCTTTACAGACGTTGCCGTTCACTGCGAGTCCTCTGGCATTCATCGCTCTGGTACAGTGGGCAGGAATCATATCCTCATTGATATGCTGATTTGCAAACTGAGCATTGGGCTGAGCATCTGTATTTTCTGGTCCCAGAAACATGAGAGCAGCAGAGAGCAGCAGAACACCAGCAAAGATAGAGATCTTCATGTTGATCTGGAGAACACAGTTATAAAAGCTGTTAGAGACTTTACTCTGACATATCTAACATCTCTTTATATTATCATATAAAAGCTGTTAGAGACTTTACTCTGACATATCTACCATCTCTTTATATTATCATATAGAAGCTGTTAGAGACTTTACTCTGACATATCTAACATCTCTTTATATTATCATATAAAAGCTGTTAGAGACTTTACTCTGACATATCTAACATCTCTTTATATTATCATATAAAAGCTGTTAGAGACTTTACTCTGATATATCTAACATCTCTTTATATTATCATATAAAAGTATATACAGTACATGCCAAAACTTTGGACACCTTCTCATTCAATGCGTTTCCTTTTTATTTTCATGACTATTTACATTGTAGATTCTCACTGAAGGCATCAAAACTATGAATGAACACATATGGAATTATGTACTTAACAAAAAAGTGTGAAATAACTGAAAACATGTCTTATATTTTAGATTCTTCAAAGTAGCCACCCTTTGCTTTTTTTGATAACTCTGCAAACCCTTGGTGTTCTCTCAATGAGCTTCATGAGGTAGTCACCTGAAATGGTTTTACCTTCACAGGTGTGCTTTGTCAGGGTTCATTAGTGGAATTGTTTCTCTCATTAATAAAAAAGCAAAGGGTGGCTACTTTGAAGAATCTAAAATATAATACATGTTTTCAGTTATTTTCTTTTTTACTTTTTGTTAAAAAATTCCATATGTGTTCATTCATCAGTTTTGATCGCCTTCAGGGAATCTACAATGTAAATAGTCATGAAAATAAAAAGGAAACGCATTGAATGAGAAGGTGTGTCCAAACTTTTGGCCTGTACTGTATATATATAAAAATATATTCATTTCAGTATTATTACTCAAGTACTGAAAGTTGAAGTACAAGTATTGTGTTATTTAGTTATTAAAGACAGCAGTCAAAAGTTTGACTACCATATTGTTTATATTATGTCAAATGTATAGAATAAGGCTGTAGCCAAAGGAATTAACAAATATTAAATATATTATATTAAAATAACAAATATTAACAAATACTGAAATAAAAGGTACAATTATCACACTGTGCAAGTAAAATGAACATCCTCTCCAGCACAGTAACGATTAAAGCCCCAAAAAACGTATCACACACTAGGTAGTAACGTGTGATGTAGCTACAGGAAAGTTAGCAAGCTAGCAACATCCAGATAAACTAGATCAGCTTCACATCACAGGGTCAGACATCCAGATAAACTAGATCAGCTGCACATCACAGGGTCAGACATCCAGATAAACTAGATCAGCTTCACATCACAGGGTCAAACATCCAGATAAACTAGATCAGCTTCACATCACAGGGTCAAACATCCAGATAAACTATATCAGCTTCACATCACAGGGTCAAACATCCAGATAAACTAGATCAGCTTCACATCGCAGGGTCAAACATCCAGATAAACTAGATCAGCTTCACATCACAGGGTCAAACATCCAGATAAACTAGATCAGCTTCACATCACAGGGTCAATCATCCAGATAAACTAGATCAGCTACACATCACAGGGTCAGACATCCAGATAAACTAGATCAGCTTCACATCACAGGGTCAGACATCCAGATAAACTAGATCAGCTTTACATCACAGGGTCAATCATCCAGATAAACTAGATCAGCTTCACATCACAGGGTCAAACATCCAGATAAACTAGATCAGCTTCACATCACAGGGTCAATCATCCAGATAAACTAGATCAGCTTCACATCACAGGGTCAAACATCCAGATAAACTAGATCAGCTTCACATCACAGGGTCAATCATCCAGATAAACTAGATCAGCTACACATCACAGGGTCAGACATCCAGATAAACTAGATCAGCTTCACATCACAGGGTCAGACATCCAGATAAACTAGATCAGCTTCACATCACAGGGTCAAACATCCAGATAAACTAGATCAGCTTCACATCACAGGGTCAGACATCCAGATAAACTAGATCAGCTTCACATCACAGGGTCAGACATCCAGATAAACTAGATCAGCTTCACATCACAGGGTCAAATGGTTAACATTCAGGACTCACTGCAGACTGGAACAACTCAGGACTAGATTAATCTGCTGCAACAATAGGTAACTAGAAAGAGTACAAACTTACATCGTCTCTGACTTCTGAACGGGCAACCATAATGAAAAGAAACACGACCCAATCTCGGGGATTTCTCGTATGTAACTAACATACACACACTGTAACAGTAACGAGTAACTATGCAGCACATAAAAAAATCTATCAGAGTAAAAGTATTTCATTCATCGAAAATATGTACTCAAGTAAAAGTGGAAGTAGAAGAAAATACATAATACTCCAGTAGAGTACAGATACAGCCTTTTAGTACTTAAGTAGAGTAGTGAAGTAGTTCTACTTCGTTACTATACAGCTCTAGACGTATCTAACATTACATCATATGTAACTTCAAGCTTCTTTTGGAAGTGTAGAAATGTGAAAATGTTTAAAAACAAAGACAACAAAAACAACAACGGAAAAAGCAGCCAGAACTATGGAAAAAAATGCCTTAAATGTAAAAAACTACATTTATCTTCAGATTTCTTCAAAAAGCACAGAATAAAAGCTGCGGGAACGGAGGAAGAAGTGACAAGTGACCTTGTGAGTTTTTAATAAGATTATGGTGATTATGACAAATGCCCTGTTAACAGTAAACAAAAAAATCCACTTGAGCTTTGAATAAAGTGCAGCTTCAGCTTGTAACGTTTGCATCACGTCGCGCAGCATTGCCTTAATGTAAAATGCTACATTATCAGCCAAAGCTAATGGCAGCCTATGTTGCAGCAGAGAAGAGAGAGGCTCAGGGGTGGGATGTATGGGCTCTTGAATCATTCTAGTATATACGTTGTTTACAGTCACTATTGTTTCCTGAGTTTTAATCCAACAATCAGATATGACGTTAGTGAAAGTGAAAGGCACCTTATTTTGTTATTAGATGATAAATTAATTTCCCAATTGGTTAATGTAGGCTAATAAACTAAAATATTTGTGGGGTGTCTTTTTTCCAGATTAGAGCAATGGCCCCTCCAAATGTCTGTGCATGTCCCTGGTGTCTGCATTATTTAAAATGGGTCTGAATAATCCTATACAGGATAGACCTGATAATTGGCAAGACATGGAAATAAACCTTTAATTCATATTCTTTTATAACCAATAATGATAAAGTAAACAACACAGGAACAAAGTGTATAGCGTCTGAACAGTTTCTCTTGGGGAACAAACTGTTCAGTTGTAGACAAGAAGAATAACCTCATGGCAATAAGATACAAAGAGAAACAGATACAGATATGTCTAAAATAGAGATGAAAATGTCAAAATAAATACCAAAAACTTTGAAAAAGTGACAGAAACTTTGAAGAAGTGACAAAGAAAGCTTTGTCCTCACAGTTGAAACAGAATCAGTGAAGTTTAAATGTGTTAAAGACAGAATAATAATCTAAAGCATATTTACCTGAATGACAGGAGAGAGATGAGTTCTAGTGTCAGCAGCAGGAGAGATACCTGGAATATCACATGATAACACACTTCATTACAAAGATTATACAGAAAAACCAAACATGTGCTGGTCATATGGGATCATAACAGACAGGTTACATCTCAGCTAACTTCTTTAGAAAGGAACGGACAAAAGATGCAACAACTACAGAATAAAAGTGACAAAAAAGTCAGAACAAAAACTGACAAAAAAACAACAAATGTGTCAAAAATGCGCCTAAAGTTTCAAAACCAACATTTAACTTTAAGGTTCTTTAACAAACACAGAATAAAGCTGCAAGAACTGAGAAAAAGAGAGAAATTCACCAAATAAACCCCACAGAAACATTGTAAAAACGCTCCAAAAACATTGGAAAAAGCAGCCAGAACTGCTGAAAAAGTGAGAAAATGACACAGAAACATGAATAAAGTGTCAAAAACATTGGAAACAGCGCCTAAAGCTTCTTAAAAAAAGTTAGTTTCTGTCAACTGAAACAAAATCTTAACCAATCAGAGAAGTTTAAATGTCTCAAAGACAGAAAATGAAAAGTATATTTACCTGAATGACAGGAGAGAGAGATAGAAAAGTCTGAGAACTCCTCCATCTTTATACTGTAAAATATTATAATATCATATTATCATATCATATTATAATACACGCCCACTTTATCTCTCATAGGGTCAGCAGCAGATAACATATTATAATATCATATTATAATACACGCCCACTTAATCTTTTACAGGGTCAGTAGCTGGTAATATATTATAATATAGTGACAACAGTTTAATTTCTCTTAGTTTTTATTCTAGTTTATGCTATTTTCAGTCATTTAGTGTCTACTTTTAGTGTCTACTTTCAGTCATTTAGTGTCTACTTTCAGACATTTAGTGTCTACTTTCAGATATTTAGTGTCTACTTTCAGACATTTAGTGTCTACTTTCAGTCATTTAGTGTCTACTTTCAGTCATTTAGTGTCTACTTTCAGTTATTTAGTGTCTACTTTCAGTCATTTAGTGTCTACTTTCAGTCATTTAGTGTCTACTTTCAGATATTTAGTGTCTACTTTCAGTCATTTAGTGTCTACTTTCAGTCATTTAGTGTCTACTTTCAGACATTTAGTGTCTACTTTCAGACATTTAGTGTAGTGGAAGTACACAACTCAAAAATATATACAACACAAGTATGGTAGTTTTTAGACATTTTAATTCAGAAATGTTACATATTGTAACTTTAAGTAACATTTTGAATGCAGGTAATTTACCAAGTATTTCTAATCCTATTACTCTCTAAGCTCTGAGTACTTTTACCACTGCAGTAAACCAACCATGCCAAACACTTTGGGAAAGTGTGCTGGGCATTTTAACTGTTTTCGGATGTTTTATGCAGACCAAACAATCGAGAAAATCTGCAGATTAATCAATAATGAAAATAATCGTTTGTTACTGCCCTAACGTCATGCTTTTTGGCTACCATGAACCTTTAGTACTTGAAAGAACCATATAAGATGCTTGAAGAACCATTCCCTAAATATAGAGGTTCTTCATTTGGTGATGGCTCCTTGAAAAACCCTTAAAGAACCTTTTTTTTCTGTGTGTAGTGTCTACTTTCAGTCATTTAGTGTCTACTTTCAGTCATTTAGTGTCTACTTTTCCTTCACACAGTTTCTCTGTTGTTCTTCAACAGTTATGCAAACTGGAAGCTACACCCTGAGAGCTTGGTTTGCATGGATGACTGGTGATAAAGCACCAAACTGGTTTTGTGTAAAGCAACAGATAACATGTGAGGGCACATGGCAAGCGCATGGCAGACAGCGTCTCCCTCTGAGCCTTTAACTCTCCTACACTTACAGATATGGCTTTTCCAACACATCTAAAGTCCTGACAAGCTGCAAAGATTAAAACACAATGGGTGCCCTATAAAGCCCTAAAAATGTTCCTTTGCCATGATAGAACTTAGCAAAACAAAGATTACATTTTGTTCAAACTGACTTACAACAACTCTGTCACAGCCTGAATATGAAACTCTGCTTCTGGGGGAATTCCTGAGTCTCAAAGGTGGTGAAAAATAACTTTAGGTTTCTTGTTGCTCTGTAGTCAGGGTGGGGGTCTCTAACATGTCTGTGCCGTCAGTTGGGATGCTTTTTTCACAGTTTATTTGTCATTTTCCACAAATTACTACAAAAAGTTGCAGAACAACCAAACCAATGCAAACTGCAATGACTGAAAGAGTTTGGGTGTGTTGTTGGACAGTGTGGGGGATTATCTGACTTTGAAACTCAATTTTCACTGCCATCCAACCCCCAGCAGTTCCTCCCCAGGATAGAGAGGGGTTTGCCATGGAGCTTCTTTGGCAAACACCTCTCTGTCTGGGCCTGGCTCTAGATGGTGGCCCCAGGCTTCCTCCTGGCCATGTCACTCTTCCTCTACTTCAATGATTTATAGGTATTTTTAATCAATTCTTAGTCTGGACCCTCGCTCGAGACCACTTTGCCATGGGAGACCCTGTCAAGACACGATGTGAGTCACGAATGTTTGGATATGCCGCCATCTTTGACCACTAGCTACGGCTACACCACTTGCACAAAGTGCGAAAACTAAATACTTTCACTCAGGAAAAGTGTGTTCGTTCAACCCCTTAACCCTAAACCCTAACCCAAACCCTATAACCCTAACTACTTTCAGTCATTTAGTGTCTACTTTCAGACATTTAGTGTCTAATTTCAGTCATTTAGTGTCTACTTTCAGTCATTTAGTGTCTACTTTCAGTCATTTAGTGTCTACTTTCAGACATTAAGTGTCTACTTTCAGTCATTTAGTGTCTACTTTCAGTCATTTAGTGTCTACTTTCAGTCATTTAGTGTCTACTTTCAGTCATTTAGGGTCTACTTTCAGACATTAAGTGTCTACTTTCAGACATTTAGTGTCTACTTTCAGACATTTAGTGTCTACCTTCAGTCATTTAGTGTCTACTTTTAGTCATTTAGGGTCTACTTTCAGACATTTAATGTCTACTTTCAGACATTTAGGGTCTACTTTCAGACATTTAGTGTAGTGGAAGTACACAACTCAAAAAATATATATAACACAAGTATGGTAGTTTTTAGACATTTTAATTCAGAAATGTTACATATTGTAACTTTAAGTAACATTTTGAATGCAAGTAATTTACCAAGTATTTCTAATCCTATTACTCTCTAAGCTCTGAGTACTTTTACCACTGCAGTAAACCAACCATGCCAAACACTTTGGGAAATTGTGCTGGGCATTTTAACTGTTTTCGGATGTTTTATGCAGACCAAACAATCGAGAAAATCTGCAGATTAATCAATAATGAAAATAATCGTTTGTTACTGCCCTAACGTCATGCTTTTTGGCTACCATGAACCTTTAGTACTTGAAAGAACCATATAAGATGCTTGAAGAACCATTCCCTAAATATATAGGTTCTTCATTTGGTGATGGCTCCTTGAAAAACCCTTAAAGAACCTTTTTTTTTCTGTGTGTAGTGTCTACTTTCAGTCATTTAGTGTCTACTTTCAGTCATTTAGTGTCTACTTTTCCTTCACACAGTTTCTCTGTTGTTCTTCAACAGTTATGCAAACTGGAAGCTACACCCTGAGAGCTTGGTTTGCATGGATGACTGGTGATAAAGCACCAAACTGGTTTTGTGTAAAGCAACAGATAACATGTGAGGGCACATAGCAAGCGCATGGCAGACAGCGTCTCCCTCTGAGCCTTTAACTCTCCTACACTTACAGATATGGCTTTTCCAACACATCTAAAGTCCTGACAAGCTGCAAAGATTAAAACACAATGGGTGCCCTATAAAGCCCTAAAAATGTTCCTTTGCCATGATAGAACTTAGCAAAACAAAGATTACATTTTTTTCAAACTGACTTACAACAACTCTGTCACAGCCTGAATATGAAACTCTGCTTCTGGGGGAATTCCTGAGTCTCAAAGGTGGTGAAAAATAACTTTAGGTTTCTTGTTGCTCTGTAGTCAGGGTGGGGGTCTCTAACATGTCTGTGCCGTCAGTTGGGATGCTTTTTTCACAGTTTATTTGTCATTTTCCACAAATTACTACAAAAAGTTGCAGAACAACCAAACCAATGCAAACTGCAATGACTGAAAGAGTTTGGGTGTGTTGTTGGACAGTGTGGGGGATTATCTGACTTTGAAACTCAACTTTCACTGCCATCCAACCCCCAGCAGTTCCTCCCCAGGATAGAGAGGGGTTTGCCATGGAGCTTCTTTGGCAAACACCTCTCTGTCTGGGGCCTGGCTCTAGATGGTGGCCCCAGGCTTCCTCCTGGCCATGTCACTCTTCCTCTACTTCAATGATTTATAGGTATTTTTAATCAATTCTTAGTCTGGACCCTTCGCCGGAGACCACTTTGCCATGGGAGACCCTGTCAAGACACGATGTGAGTCAGAATGTTTGGATATGCCGCCATCTTTGACCACTAGCTACTCGGCTACACCACTTGCACAAAGTGCGAAAACTAAATACTTTCACTCAGGAAAAGTGTGTTCGTTCAACCCCTTAACCCTAACCCCCTAACCCAAACCCTATAACCCTAACTACTTTCAGTCATTTAGTGTCTACTTTCAGACATTTAGTGTCTAATTTCAGTCATTTAGTGTCTACTTTCAGTCATTTAATGTCTACTTTCAGTCATTTAGTGTCTACTTTCAGACATTTAGTGTCTACTTTCAGTCATTTAGTGTCTACTTTTAGTCATTTAGTGTCTACTTTTAGTCATTTAGGGTCTACTTTCAGACATTTAGTGTCTACTTTTAGTCATTTAGGGTCTACTTTCAGACATTTAGTGTCTACTTTTAGTCATTTAGTGTCTACTTTCAGACATTAAGTGTCTACTTTCAGTCATTTAGTGTCAACTTTCAGACATTAAGTGTCTACTTTCAGTCATTTAGTGTCTACTTTCAGTCATTTAGTGTCTACTTTCAGTCATTTAGGGTCTACTTTCAGACATTAAGTGTCTACTTTCAGTCATTTAGTGTCTACTTTCAGACATTAAGTGTCTACTTTCAGTCATTTAGTGTCTACTTTCAGTCATTTAGTGTCTACTTTCAGTCATTTAGTGTCTACTTTCAGTCATTTAGGGTCTACTTTCAGACATTAAGTGTCTACTTTCAGACATTTAGTGTCTACTTTCAGACATTTAGTGTCTACTTTCAGTCATTTAGTGTCTACTTTTAGTCATTTAGGGTCTACTTTCAGACATTTAATGTCTACTTTCAGACATTTAGGGTCTACTTTCAGACATTTAGTGTAGTGGAAGTACACAACTCAAAAAATATATATAACACAAGTATGGTAGTTTTTAGACATTTTAATTCAGAAATGTTACATATTGTAACTTTAAGTAACATTTTGAATGCAGGTAATTTACCAAGTATTTCTAATCCTATTACTCTCTAAGCTCTGAGTACTTTTACCACTGCAGTAAACCAACCATGCCAAACACTTTGGGAAATTGTGCTGGGCATTTTAACTGTTTTCGGATGTTTTATGCAGACCAAACAATCGAGAAAATCTGCAGATTAATCAATAATGAAAATAATCGTTTGTTACTGCCCTAACGTCATGCTTTTTGGCTACCATGAACCTTTAGTACTTGAAAGAACCATATAAGATGCTTGAAGAACCATTCCCTAAATATAGAGGTTCTTCATTTGGTGATGGCTCCTTGAAAAACCCTTAAAGAACCTTTTTTTTTCTGTGTGTAGTGTCTACTTTCAGTCATTTAGTGTCTACTTTCAGTCATTTAGTGTCTACTTTTCCTTCACACAGTTTCTCTGTTGTTCTTCAACAGTTATGCAAACTGGAAGCTACACCCTGAGAGCTTGGTTTGCATGGATGACTGGTGATAAAGCACCAAACTGGTTTTGTGTAAAGCAACAGATAACATGTGAGGGCACATAGCAAGCGCATGGCAGACAGCGTCTCCCTCTGAGCCTTTAACTCTCCTACACTTACAGATATGGCTTTTCCAACACATCTAAAGTCCTGACAAGCTGCAAAGATTAAAACACAATGGGTGCCCTATAAAGCCCTAAAAATGTTCCTTTGCCATGATAGAACTTAGCAAAACAAAGATTACATTTTTTTCAAACTGACTTACAACAACTCTGTCACAGCCTGAATATGAAACTCTGCTTCTGGGGAATTCCTGAGTCTCAAAGGTGGTGAAAAATAACTTTAGGTTTCTTGTTGCTCTGTAGTCAGGGTGGGGGTCTCTAACATGTCTGTGCCGTCAGTTGGGATGCTTTTTTCACAGTTTATTTGTCATTTTCCACAAATTACTACAAAAAGTTGCAGAACAACCAAACCAATGCAAACTGCAATGACTGAAAGAGTTTGGGTGTGTTGTTGGACAGTGTGGGGGATTATCTGACTTTGAAACTCAACTTTCACTGGCATCCAACCCCCAGCAGTTCCTCCCCCAGGATAGAGAGGGGTTTGCCATGGAGCTTCTTTGGCAAACACCTCTCTGTCTGGGCCTGGCTCTAGATGGTGGCCCCAGGCTTCCTCCTGGCCATGTCACTCTTCCTCTACTTCAATGATTTATAGGTATTTTTAATCAATTCTTAGTCTGGACCCTCGCCTGAGACCACTTTGCCATGGGAGACCCTGTCAAGACACGATGTGAGTCACGAATGTTTGGATATGCCGCCATCTTTGACCACTAGCTACGGCTACACCACTTGCACAAAGTGCGAAAACTAAATACTTTCACTCAGGAAAAGTGTGTTCGTTCAACCCCTTAACCCTAACCCCCTAACCCAAACCCTATAACCCTAACTACTTTCAGTCATTTAGTGTCTACTTTTAGTCATTTAGTGTCTACTTTTAGTCATTTAGGGTCTACTTTCAGACATTTAGTGTCTACTTTTAGTCATTTAGGGTCTACTTTCAGACATTTAGTGTCTACTTTTAGTCATTTAGTGTCTACTTTCAGTCATTTAGTGTCTACTTTCAGTCATTTAGGGTCTACTTTCAGACATTTAATGTCTACTTTCAGACATTTAGTGTCTACTTTCAGACATTTAGTGTAGTGGAAGTACACAACTCAAAGAATATATATAACAAGTATGGTAGTTTTTAGACATTTTAATTCAGAAATGTTACATATTGTAACTTTAAGTAACATTTTGAATGCAGGTAATTTACCAAGTATGTCTAATCCTATTACTCTCTAAGCTCTGAGTACTTTTACCACTGCAGTAAACCAACCATGCCAAACACTTTGGGAAATTGTGCTGGGCATTTTAACTGTTTTCGGATGTTTTATGCAGACCAAATAATCGAGAAAATCTGCAGATTAATCAATAATGAAAATAATCGTTTGTTACTGCCCTAACGTCATGCTTTTTGGCTACCATGAACCTTTAGTACTTGAAAGAACCATATAAGATGCTTGAAGAACCATTCCCTAAATATAGAGGTTCTTCAATTGGTGATGGCTCCTTGAAAAACCCTTAAAGAACCTTTTTTTTTTCTGTGTGTAGTGTCTACTTTCAGTCATTTAGTGTCTACTTTCAGTCATTTAGTGTCTACTTTTCCTTCACACAGTTTCTCTGTTGTTCTTCAACAGTTATGCAAACTGGAAGCTACACCCTGAGAGCTTGGTTTGCATGGATGACTGGTGATAAAGCACCAAACTGGTTTTGTGTAAAGCAACAGATAACATGTGAGGGCACATGGCAAGCGCATGGCAGACAGCGTCTCCCTCTGAGCCTTTAACTCTCCTACACTTACAGATATGGCTTTTCCAACACATCTAAAGTCC
Organism: Perca fluviatilis; assembly: GCF_010015445.1. Lineage (NCBI taxonomy): Eukaryota > Metazoa > Chordata > Actinopteri > Perciformes > Percidae > Perca > Perca fluviatilis. The sequence continues at coordinate 40,896,000 of NC_053118.1, forward strand.
TGACAAGCTGCAAAGATTAAAACACAATGGGTGCCCTATAAAGCCCTAAAAATGTTCCTTTGCCATGATAGAACTTAGCAAAACAAAGATTACATCTTTTTCAAACTGACTTACAACAACTCTGTCACAGCCTGAATATGAAACTCTGCTTCTGGGGGAATTCCTGAGTCTCAAAGGTGGTGAAAAATAACTTTAGGTTTCTTGTTGCTCTGTAGTCAGGGTGGGGGTCTCTAACATGTCTGTGCCGTCAGTTGGGATGCTTTTTCACAGTTTATTTGTCATTTTCCACAAATTACTACAAAAAGTTGCAGAACAACCAAACCAATGCAAACTGCAATGACTGAAAGAGTTTGGGTGTGTTGTTGGACAGTGTGGGGGATTATCTGACTTTGAAACTCAACTTTCACTGCCATCCAACCCCCAGCAGTTCCTCCCCCAGGATAGAGAGGGGTTTGCCATGGAGCTTCTTTGGCAAACACCTCTCTGTCTGGGCCTGGCTCTAGATGGTGGCCCCAGGCTTCCTCCTGGCCATGTCACTCTTCCTCTACTTCAATGATTTATAGGTATTTTTAATCAATTCTTAGTCTGGACCCTCGCCTGAGACCACTTTGCCATGGGAGATCCTGTCAAGACACGATGTGAGTCACGAATGTTTGGATATGCCGCCATCTTTGACCACTAGCTACGGCTACACCACTTGCACAAAGTGCGAAAACTAAATACTTTCACTCAGGAAAAGTGTGTTCGTTCAACCCCTTAACCCTAACCCCCTAACCCAAACCCTATAACCCTAACTACTTTCAGTCATTTAGTGTCTACTTTCAGACATTTAGTGTCTAATTTCAGTCATTTAGTGTCTACTTTCAGTCATTTAGTGTCTACTTTCAGTCATTTAGTGTCTACTTTCAGACATTTAGTGTCTACTTTCAGTCATTTAGTGTCTACTTTTAGTCATTTAGTGTCTACTTTTAGTCATTTAGGGTCTACTTTCAGACATTTAGTGTCTACTTTTAGTCATTTAGGGTCTACTTTCAGACATTTAGTGTCTACTTTTAGTCATTTAGTGTCTACTTTCAGACATTAAGTGTCTACTTTCAGTCATTTAGTGTCAACTTTCAGACATTAAGTGTCTACTTTCAGTCATTTAGTGTCTACTTTCAGTCATTTAGTGTCTACTTTCAGTCATTTAGGGTCTACTTTCAGACATTAAGTGTCTACTTTCAGTCATTTAGTGTCTACTTTCAGACATTAAGTGTCTACTTTCAGTCATTTAGTGTCTACTTTCAGTCATTTAGTGTCTACTTTCAGTCATTTAGTGTCTACTTCAGATTTAGGTCTACTCTTCAGACATTAAGTGTCTACTTTCAGACATTTAGTGTCTACTTTCAGACATTTAGTGTCTACTTTCAGTCATTTAGTGTCTACTTTATATTTTAGTGTCTACTTTCAGACATTTAATGTCTACTTTCAGACATTTAGGGTCTACTTTCAGACATTTAGTGTAGTGGAAGTACACAACTCAAAAAATATATATAACACAAGTATGGTAGTTTTTAGACATTTTAATTCAGAAATGTTACATATTGTAACTTTAAGTAACATTTTGAATGCAGGTAATTTACCAAGTATTTCTAATCCTATTACTCTCTAAGCTCTGAGTACTTTTACCACTGCAGTAAACCAACCATGCCAAACACTTTGGGAAATTGTGCTGGGCATTTTAACTGTTTTCGGATGTTTTATGCAGACCAAACAATCGGAAAATCTGCAGATTAATCAATAATGAAAATAATCGTTTGTTACTGCCCTAACGTCATGCTTTTTGGCTACCATGAACCTTTAGTACTTGAAAGAACCATATAAGATGCTTGAAGAACCATTCCCTAAATATATAGGTTCTTCATTTGGTGATGGCTCCTTGAAAAACCCTTAAAGAACCTTTTTTTTTCTGTGTGTAGTGTCTACTTTCAGTCATTTAGTGTCTACTTTCAGTCATTTAGTGTCTACTTTTCCTTCACACAGTTTCTCTGTTGTTCTTCAACAGTTATGCAAACTGGAAGCTACACCCGAAGAGCTTGGTTTGCATGGATGACTGGTGATAAAGCACCAAACTGGTTTTGTGTAAAGCAACAGATAACATGTGAGGGCACATAGCAAGCGCCGGCAGACAGCGTCTCCCTCTGAGCCTTTAACTCTCCTACACTTACAGATATGGCTTTTCCAACACATCTAAAGTCCTGACAAGCTGCAAAGATTAAAACACAATGGGTGCCCTATAAAGCCCTAAAAATGTTCCTTTGCCATGATAGAACTTAGCAAAACAAAGATTACATTTTTTTCAAACTGACTTACAACAACTCTGTCACAGCCTGAATATGAAACTCTGCTTCTGGGGGAATTCCTGAGTCTCAAAGGTGGTGAAAAATAACTTTAGGTTTCTTGTTGCTCTGTAGTCAGGGTGGGGGTCTCTAACATGTCTGTGCCGTCAGTTGGGATGCTTTTTTCACAGTTTATTTGTCATTTTCCACAAATTACTACAAAAAGTTGCAGAACAACCAAACCAATGCAAACTGCAATGACTGAAAGAGTTTGGGTGTGTTGTTGGACAGTGTGGGGGATTATCTGACTTTGAAACTCAACTTTCACTGCCATCCAACCCCCAGCAGTTCCTCCCCCAGGATAGAGAGGGGTTTGCCATGGAGCTTCTTTGGCAAACACCTCTCTGTCTGGGCCTGGCTCTAGATGGTGGCCCCAGGCTTCCTCCTGGCCATGTCACTCTTCCTCTACTTCAATGATTTATAGGTATTTTTAATCAATTCTTAGTCTGGACCCTCGCCTGAGACCACTTTGCCATGGGAGATCCTGTCAAGACACGATGTGAGTCACGAATGTTTGGATATGCCGCCATCTTTGACCACTAGCTACGGCTACACCACTTGCACAAAGTGCGAAAACTAAATACTTTCACTCAGGAAAAGTGTGTTCGTTCAACCCCTTAACCCTAACCCCCTAACCCAAACCCTATAACCCTAACTACTTTCAGTCATTTAGTGTCTACTTTCAGTCATTTAGTGTCTACTTTCAGACATTTAGTGTCGACTTTCAGTCATTTAGTGTCTACTTTTAGTCATTTAGTGTCTACTTTTAGTCATTTAGGGTCTACTTTCAGACATTTAGTGTCTACTTTTAGTCATTTAGGGTCTACTTTCAGACATTTAGTGTCTACTTTTAGTCATTTAGTGTCTACTTTCAGTCATTTAGTGTCTACTTTCAGTCATTTAGGGTCTACTTTCAGACATTTAATGTCTACTTTCAGACATTTAGTGTCTACTTTCAGACATTTAGTGTAGTGGAAGTACACAACTCAAAAAATATATATAACAAGTATGGTAGTTTTTAGACATTTTAATTCAGAAATGTTACATATTGTAACTTTAAGTAACATTTTGAATGCAGGTAATTTACCAAGTATGTCTAATCCTATTACTCTCTAAGCTCTGAGTACTTTTACCATTGCAGTAAACCAACCATGCCAAACACTTTGGGAAAGTGTGCTGGGCATTTTAACTGTTTTCGGATGTTTTATGCAGACCAAATAATCGAGAAAATCTGCAGATTAATCAATAATGAAAATAATCGTTTGTTACTGCCCTAACGTCATGCTTTTTGGCTACCATGAACCTTTAGTACTTGAAAGAACCATATAAGATGCTTGAAGAACCATTCCCTAAATATAGAGGTTCTTCAATTGGTGATGGCTCCTTGAAAAACCCTTAAAGAACCTTTTTTTTTTCTGTGTGTAGTGTCTACTTTCAGTCATTTAGTGTCTACTTTCAGTCATTTAGTGTCTACTTTTCCTTCACACAGTTTCTCTGTTGTTCTTCAACAGTTATGCAAACTGGAAGCTACACCCTGAGAGCTTGGTTTGCATGGATGACTGGTGATAAAGCACCAAACTGGTTTTGTGTAAAGCAACAGATAACATGTGAGGGCACATAGCAAGCGCATGGCAGACAGCGTCTCCCTCTGAGCCTTTAACTCTCCTACACTTACAGATATGGCTTTTCCAACACATCTAAAGTCCTGACAAGCTGCAAAGATTAAAACACAATGGGTGCCCTATAAAGCCCTAAAAATGTTCCTTTGCCATGATAGAACTTAGCAAAACAAAGATTACATTTTTTTCAAACTGACTTACAACAACTCTGTCACAGCCTGAATATGAAACTCTGCTTCTGGGGGAATTCCTGAGTCTCAAAGGTGGTGAAAAATAACTTTAGGTTTCTTGTTGCTCTGTAGTCAGGGTGGGGGTCTCTAACATGTCTGTGCCGTCAGTTGGGATGCTTTTTTCACAGTTTATTTGTCATTTTCCACAAATTACTACAAAAAGTTGCAGAACAACCAAACCAATGCAAACTGCAATGACTGAAAGAGTTTGGGTGTGTTGTTGGACAGTGTGGGGGATTATCTGACTTTGAAACTCAATTTTCACTGCCATCCAACCCCCAGCAGTTCCTCCCCCAGGATAGAGAGGGGTTTGCCATGGAGCTTCTTTGGCAAACACCTCTCTGTCTGGGCCTGGCTCTAGAAGGTGGCCCCAGGCTTCCTCCTGGCCATGTCACTCTTCCTCTACTTCAATGATTTATAGGTATTTTTAATCAATTCTTAGTCTGGACCCTCGCCTGAGACCACTTTGCCATGGGAGACCCTGTCAAGACACGATGTGAGTCACGAATGTTTGGATATGCCGCCATCTTTGACCACTAGCTACGGCTACACCACTTGCACAAAGTGCGAAAACTAAATACTTTCACTCAGGAAAAGTGTGTTCGTTCAACCCCTTAACCCTAACCCCCTAACCCAAACCCTATAACCCTAACTACTTTCAGTCATTTAGTGTCTACTTTCAGTCATTTAGTGTCTACTTTCAGACATTTAGTGTCTACTTTCAGTCATTTAGTGCCTACTTTCAGTCATATAGTGTCTACTTTCAGACATTTAGTGTCTACTTTCAGTCATTTAGTGTCTACTTTCAGACATTTAGTGTCTACTTTCAGACATTTAGTGTCTACTTTCAGACCCATTAAACGTGCTGATTTAATTGTTGAGCGCTTTCTCAGATATGATGTTAAAATGTGTTTCATCCTGTTTGACCAGGTTCTGAGTCTGGCTGCAGAGTTTTGTAGCTTTAGTATGTTGTGTAAGGCATGTGTGTGTGTGTGTCTCTTTATGTGTCTCTGTTTCTAGTGTTTGCGTGTGTGTATGTGCAGGGCTCGAGAGTGCGACCAATTTGGTCGCAAATGCGACCAAAATTTGTAAGGGTGCGACTAAGATTTTTCCTAGGTCACCGGAAGAGACTACTGCTAAAGGAGAATCAAGAAGCGAGTGAACACGAACAGCAGAAGCAGCTACTGCAGCAGCGTGAGGCGATAGGACAAGATGCCACACAATTGTATATATCCTGGCTGCGGTTTAAAAGCTAAAAAGTTCCATCCAGAGTCGTTCTATTATCTGCCGTTTCGATACAAAGACCGGAGCTTCTACAACAGTGGCTTGTCGTTTCTCAAAATGGACATCAAAACGCGCCACTCGAGAGACGTTAAAAAGAAGCGCTACCGTGTCTGTAGCAGACATTTCTATGATGGCGACCTTTTATTATCCAAGTAAAGTCAAAGGACCCCAAAAAGTCGACTAGAGCTCTTCTGAAAAGGAACGCTATTCCACGGAGTGGGACCACCGGCAGCGGACATAGTAGAGGTAAGTTGACTAGTATTTTGCTGATAACTTGTTTGTGTATAGGTACATTGGGGAGGGGCATAATGAAATACCAGGTGTTTTATGCAGTCACAAGTAACATTTAAAATGTCGAAAGTTTTTTGCGTTACCATATTCAAAATGTCCTCACAACTGTAGATTTGTCTATTTTTGAAATCATTGGAAAAATCTAGCAAGCTTATTTTGTTGTCCAGGGAAGTAGACCAATCCTGATCTATTGTGTAAGCTCTAATGGTTGGGGGTGGGGGTGAATGTGTGTGTTGGACATAAAGATATATTATGTTGGCATAGCACAATAACTGTGTCCTGTAATAGCACGTCAATTTTTTTATAATTTTTTATTTCTAATACATTGCTGTGTTGAATGTCCTCCACATTTTAGGCTGGAGAGCAACAGTCTGGTCAGGTGGTAATTGACATATCAGACATGATTGGACTACCTCAATCTACCCTACAAAGAGCCATGACACCAGTGTGAGACAGTCCACATCCAAGAGCCTGTCCTTTGGCCTACCATTAACCCTGACGAAGTCCAGAACCAGCTGTGGTTAGACACACGTCCAGCGTTCTCTGTCTGGCACATACATGGCCCGCCCTCCAACAATCATTCTGAGGGCAGTAATTATTAGCTATAAAGTAACTAATACACTACATAAGATTTGCATTACAGGTGTTGTCACTCTAATTGATCACTAAATTTACTGTATGCTGAATTTGTTTTTCATTGCAAGGAATTGGGGGTTACATCAGCATCATGCCTTCTCCCTCATGCTGGTGCTGTATCATTTCACAAGTGAGTGCATCATGTACTTCTCTCCTGCCTAAATATAAACTTTGTTTACACTGTTAAAAGTCTGAAGTGGAACCTTATTCTTTCGTCATAACTCAACAATCTTTATCCCTGTCGTTTCGTAGGAAGAAGAGGATTCTCTTCAAGAAATGAGTACAAGTTTTGGAGAATGGCGATTAGACGACCCAAAGGATGACCCTAAGGACGACAGCTACAAGCCACCAAGTGACACCTCCCCATCAGACTCAGGCTCGGCCTCTACATCCAGCCATGGCTCAATAAATGGATGGTCAGAGAGAAAGTGGATAGTCGATGAATCGAGCATAATGCAAATGTTTCAAACTTGCTGACTTTGTGGAATGCCCGTGGCAGAGAGGAAATCAACCAAACACGGTAGCCAATTAAAAATCCACTGGACCTGCCTGCAAGGACACAATGGTTTATGGTAATCATGCCCAGACCAGAGGAAGATGGGCAGAAATAATTTACTCACCTCTGCCGCCATATTATTCACCGGAGCCACTTATACCGATATAAGAGACTGGGCATTTCTTCTAAACCTCCAAATCCCTGGCAAAACGCAGTTCTACTCTGTACAATCGAAGTATCTCATCCCACAAAAATCAGCAGGACCAGGTAATTGAACGCCTGAAACAACTCGCTGACACAGAAGAAAAAACTGCCTTGGCTGGAGATGCGCGGTGCGACAGCCCTGGTAAGCATTTAGACTAATGTGTGTAAACTTTAGAAAAACATTTATATTAATTTTCTTTCATTTGTATTAATGTTAACACTTTTTGTTATAGGTTCGTGCAAGTATTCGACTTACTCCTTCATGGATGATGCCACAAAGGAGATCGTCCACTTTGAATTAGTTCAGGTAAACCAACCTGCATAAATCATTTACTAAATTAAATGATCAACAAAAAGGTGTGGGTATTTGATTGCTTCACAGCATTTGTGGTGGGTCAACTCTGAAAATGTTATTCCATAGGTTACGGAGGCTTCCAGTTCAGTAGCCATGGAGGCGATGGGATTCAAAAGAGGCCTCGATCATCTCCTGACCATGGGTGTGGATGTCGGTGTCATCACTACTGATAGAGCACCATCTATACGCAAAATAATGAGGGAGACCTACAACGACATTCGCCATGAGTTTGATGCATGGCACGTCAACAAGAGTAAGTGTAATGCCTACCAGAAGAACTAACAATATCACACCATGTTTTCTCACTTGTGTGCATTTGGTAAAATTGTGATCGTAAGAAATCCATCTTGTTTTTTCATTTAGGTGTCAAGAAGAAGCTAGTCAATGCAGCAAACAAAAAGGAAAACAAAGACCTACTGACCTGGCTGAAGTCTATAAGTAATCACTTATACTGGTCTTGTAGCTCCAGTCATGGAGATGGTGAGGTAAGAACAACTCTATTATCATTTGGCAGTGGTGCTACAGGACCAAATATAGCACAAAAACAATCAGGTAAATTTTCAGTTATTATCTCCTATATCCCCTCCAGGAGTGTGTGCGTCAGTGGAAATCCCTGCTCCAACACATTGTTGGCATACACAGATGGGAAGAAGCCGGCATACAACAAACGTGCCATCATGCCCCTCTGACAGCCAATGAACAACAGAGGAAAAGGTGGATGACCGTGGATTCCCCAGCATACCGGACTTTAAAAAATATAGTTCTAGAAAAAAACATACTGCGAGACTTGCGGCAGATGGCACTGTTCAAACACACAGGTCAGTCTACAAAATATTTTTTGCCCCCTAAACTCAATTTTTTGTTTTATGACAAAAGTTATTTTGCAACAGAAGCATTGCTGCACTTTCCCTCTAAGACATTTAGGTATACAATGTAAAGAGGCTCCTGTAACTATCATTTAAAAGTATGTTATCACGTTTATGGCTAATATTTATATGGGGTTGCATTGCACCTACACAGGGTCCCTGGAAGTTTTCCATTCATCAATGCTAAAGTATACGCAGAAAAGGCTTCACTTTTCATATGACGTAATGCTGGCCAGAACCCAACTTGCGGTTATGGACCACAACGCCAATGTTGGCAAGGAGCAGGCCAAAACAAAGCAAGGTAAAGACATACATCTTCTAATAAAATCTCTGCTATTCTAAAATGATCTGAATAGGACCTGAAAGTGAAGTTGAGTGATTTTTGGAATGTCAGCTACAGAACAAAAAAAATACATAAATCTGTTGTGCTTTGTGCAAATGGTTGACCATATGTACACCTACACTGTGTTATTACCTAATTTGTTATTACATTTTGTTTTATAGGACAACCGCAATTTGCATTTGCCTACTCAAAGGCCAGTCATCAGTGGATTGCTAGGCCAGTGTATGAGAGAGGTGTGCAACTATTCCGCCAAGAGCTCATGGACCGCACTCTGAAGATGAGGGATGAGATTAATCTTGAAGATTGGCCCCGTCCTCCGCCTCGCCGGAAAAGGCTTCTAAAGAACATTGCCCCTGTGCCTAGGCCTGACAAGTCAGAGCTGTTGAAACAATACACATCTCGGTTCAAGTCCCAGTGAAATTTTCTTGTTTGTTGTGGACGACAGTTGCTCAAAACATTGTTTTGATTTATTATTCCCGTGTTTGTATATAATTCTGTCAATAAACGAGTCTTTATACATCTTACCAACTACTTTTATTTATAACTTCACAATTGTCATTATCCTTCTACTATGGTACACATTTACATAACATTATTTGCAAAATCAGAGAATTCTCAATAATTCCTCTGCTTCTTGAAAACCTCTGTAATCGCCGGTTGGGGAGGGGTACTTGGTCCTAATTGTGGTCACCACACAACTGGGCAGGACTCTCCTCTCCTTGCGCCCCAGACGCTCACCTTGTAATCCCCACTCCAAGACGATCCGATATGCCACCAATCTACACTGTCTAGGAGTGGAAATAAGAAAGCAAGAGCAATCAAGGGGCAGTCATATTCTGTAATTTTGGCGATTCACAAAAATTGATTAGAGCACTGACGAAAATAAGTATTTGTGTAATTACTTTGCAGATAATTGTCCGTCGGGTCCCTCTGGAACAGGTCTTCTCTTCCAGTTGATTTTGGGTACGTTAAAAAATGTCCGTACAACAGCGGGGTTTATTAGTGCAGGATAGTCATCCATTGCTGTGAGACAGCATGCCTCGGAGTTTTCGAGGCATTGGCGAAACACGTCCGACTCCCGACAACACAAACACTCTTCCTCTGTAGCCATGGGCTGACATTGTCCACAGCTACACCACCAGTCGCCTGCACATCTGTTAGGTGTGTCTGGGACCTCCGCCGATTCCGCCCCCTCTTCTGCAGCTCTCTCGATTCTCCTCCATTACTTGTAGTTCCTTGTCTGTATATTCAGGCTCAAATAGGTACGGTCGACCGAAATTGAGCCACTCATTGTCGCGTTCGATGCTCACCTCTGACTCTGCCATTTTCTTGATCTATTCTGCTGTTCTCTAGCTTCCTGCTTGGTAGTCTCTTCCGGCAATATATGTTGTGCTGCGTGATGCTCGCGGGATCTCGCCGGATCTCACGCAATAGCAGCCGTGAGGAGAATCTATCAGGCAAGTGTTATTTAAATATACTTCTGGTGTAGTTACAAACTTTCTAATGCCTCGTTTTATAAGTAAATAACATATTTGTACTAGTGTGGACGTTTGGTATCAATCCGTGCATTATTAGTGGGGTTATTTACGAGATACAACTTTGGATCCATTAGCGCCTGCACTAAGCTAACTAGCTGAAATGCTAATGGGGGGGTGTTTGGCTCAAGGTCAAAGAGCAGAATGCAACCTAATCATCCGAACCATCACTTAAAGCTAAAAATATAAAAAAGAAGGTGAGGCAGCATAAATACAACACACACACACACCAACACACACACACACACACAGTTATTCAGCTGTGATTAACATATGTAAGGCCAGATGTACCTGTGCTCCCCCTTTTTCCACAGCAATAGCTTTAAGCACTTTGAGATGGTCTGATGATCTTTTCACATATATGAGGGGACTGAACATTTGGGTTTCAATAGTCCCCTCTTTGTCTGAACAACAATATGCACACTTGGTCGATGTAGCCTGATAGTCCACTGTTGGTAATATAGGTATGTGTGTGTGTGTGTGTGTGTGTGTGTGTGTGTGTGTGTGTGTGTGTGTGTGTGTGTGTGTGTGTGTGTGTGTGTGTGTATATATGAAAGTGTGTCTGTGTCTGCTGTTACTCTACTGTCATGTGCTTTCATTTCATTTTTCTTTGTTCATTAGTCTTTTGCAGTTGGACTACTGTTTTGTTCTACATGTGCCTAATATACAGACATTCAATATTGTAGTACTTGCACTACTTGTGTACAAGTTTTGATATACTCTGTTTTCATTGCAAAATGTGTAAAAAATGTATGAAATCATGTAAACATGTTGTTTCTCTAACAGCTTTTATCTGATAATATAAAGAGATGTTAGATATGTCAGAGTAAAGTCTCTAACAGCTTTTATATGATAATATAAAGAGATGTTAGATATGTCAGAGTAAAGTCTCTAACAGCTTTTATATGATAATATAAAGAGATGTTAGATATGTCAGAGTAAAGTCTCTAACAGCTTTTATATGATAATATAAAGAGATGTTAGATATGTCAGAGTAAAGTCTCTAACAGCTTTATATGATAATATAAAGAGATGGTAGATATGTCGGAAAGTCTCTAAGACTCTTTTATAACTCTGCTCTTGTTCTCCAGATCAACATGAAGATCTCTATCTTTGCTGGTGTTCTGCTGATCTCTGCTGCCGTGCTCTCTGTGGACGGACAAAGTTGGGCTAAGTTTGAGCATAAGCATATCAATGCTGGGATGACTGTTGTCCAATGTACCCAGGTTATAAAAGATAGAAAAATCGTGACCCCACCCACCCAAGTGAACCCAAGCAACAGCTGCAAGAGTCTCAATACCTTCATCATCAAAGGGGATGTGAAAGCCATCTGTGCTGTAGGAGGAGGAGACCCATATGGCACCAACGGTATGACAATCAGCAAAGCTACTTTCCCAATTGTTGACTGTAACCTGGTGAAGCAGAATCCACCTGCTGTTCCCTACAACTGTCAGTACAAAGGAGTAGCTCGTAACAACAGAAGAATTATAGTCAGATGTGAACATGGTCTTCCTGTTCACTTACATGGAAGTCAGTAATCTAATACTACCTGATGTATCAGAGTAATCTGTTACTACCTGATGTATCAGAGTAATCTGTTACTACCTGATGTATCAGAGTAATCTATTACTACCTGATGAACCAGAGTAATCTGTTACTACCTGATGAATCAGAGTAATCTATTACTACCTGATGAACCAGAGTAATCTGTTACTACCTGATGAATCAGAGTATTCTGTTACTACCTGATGTATCAGAGTAATCTGTTACTACCTGATGAATCAGAGTAATCTGTTACTACCTGATGTATCAGAGTAATCTGTTACTACCTGATGAATCAGAGTAATCTGTTACTACCTGATGTATCAGAGTAATCTGTTACTACCTGATGAACCAGAGTAATCTATTACTACCTGATGAACCAGAGTAATCTATTACTACCTGATGTATCAGAGTAACTTGTGTCTCCTGTTGAATAAAACACATGTTGACAGTTTATCTCTGGGTCTGTTTTTAATGCCGTCATTTTCATTCATTTATAAAGAAGATAACAGATCAAAAATAATAATATCTTGTTAAAGCACCTTTCACACATTAAATGCAGCTCAAAGTGTTTTAGAGTCTGGGATTGTTCTTTTCACACCTTGATTACTGCTCTGTGGTTTGGTTCAACAACAACTATTAATAAACTACAAGTGATTCAGAATAAAGCTGCATGTGTATCTCTCTCATGTGGGTTTGGATCAAATGTTGCTAAAATGCATGAAAGGCTCTCATGGTGTAAAGTTTAAAATAGATTTGTGTATTCACTAATGTTTTTTTACATAACATTATAATAAAAAAACACCTTTTATTTTATTAACAAAAATATATTTTAGTACTGATACACATCATTATCCAAGGAGACATGCAGTAGGATGTAGTTTTATTTAAGTGAAAACCAAAACAATTCAACGTTCAGTCAAGTCCAGAGCAATGTGTGATTGGAACTCTCTCCCAAATATTATTAAACAATAAAACACTCAGTATGGTTTCAAAAAATCACTGAAGAAGAAATGTCAATATGTAAAACCAATTCAGAGAGTCTGTTATAGGTTTTTTTTATTATATCTTATCTCTTAAAATAGATTGATTCGGAGTAGCGTAATGTCTTTTTTTTAATAAATTGCATTAACTGTAAAATTAAATATGATTTGTATTTTCAAATGTTGTGTAATATCAAGTAATATCTGTGTATGTATGGTGTGTACTGCGAAGTAATATCTGTGTGTGTATGGTGTGTAATGTGAAGTAATATCTGTGTATGTATGGTGTGTACTGTGAAGTAATATCTGTGTGTGTATGGTGTGTAATGTGAAGTAATATCTGTGTGTGTATGGTGTGTAATGTGAAGTAATATCCAGGCATGAAAACAGGTCAGGGGTGAATAAGGTGAGAAGGATATAACCCCTCTAGGGGGGTCCGGGGGCATTCTCCCCCGGAAGAACATTTTAAATATTCCATATTTTAAAGCATCAATCTGATGCATTTTGAGATGCATTTTTTGCCAGCCAACAGTGTAATATTTCAATATGCACTCATTAAAGTTAATTTGACTGGCAAAACAGTTAAAGTCCTTCTGACATTACACAATAATAAAACTCATAATTTTTAACAACTAAAAAGTTTTGGATCAATTTTTACTTCTTCCAACCATATGTTAAATAAAGAGTCAATGTGGATTTACATATTGCCATAATATCATAATCCTACAATGAATCATTGTGAAAACTAAACTTTACTACTTTGGCCAAGTCATCATCAAAAAAGCAAATTTATATATTAGTTGTCATGTACATTTATTAAAAACGTTTCATACAGCTAGAGGTCTAGACTCTGGGACGAGGACTTTATGTTTAATACCTGCCACGCTGAGTCCAGACAGACAGCTTTATCGAGGCAGTTTGGGCTTCACATAGCTTTCACACAGCGGCCATCGCTAATGACTAATCATGTTCCTCTATGAACGTACACACACGTATTGTCTGTATTGGTCGGTCGGTAAAGGAACAGTCTTAACGGTATCATACGATAATATCTGTGTGTGTTATGGTCTGTAATGTGAAGTAATATCTGTGTGTGTATGGTCTGTAATGTGAAGTAATATCTGTGTGTGTGGTGTGTAATGTGAAGTAATATCTGTGTGTGTATGGTGTGTAATGTGATGTCGTAAATGGTATTGTCACACGACAGATTGTAGGACCCCAGGAAGAATAGCATTAGCATATACCTGAAGAAACAGGAGTTTAAGGATTAACAAACACCTATTTCAGACTTTTTCAGAAAGCAAGACTTTGATCCATCTGTTTGACATCTTTGCATCACCCTTCTGTGAAAATAAATCATTGTTAAAATGGATTTAAATCTTGTGGCTCATAATTAGATTTCAAGGGTTCAAACTCTGTGGTGATATATTTCTGTTCTTATCACATTATTACATAACGCCTAATTTGAATATCAATGTGGTCATGGTTTTACTGTAAAAACATTACTTTCCGCTGAAATATTCAATATTTACTGAAGCATTTTTTTGTAGAATAACTATATATTTTTAAAGATTTACAGTGGCGTTGCAAATCACAGGTCACAGACTGACATTGGTTAAATTATTATTTTTTTATTATTAAAATGAACAGTCACTATATGTACAACACTTAGCATAACAAAAACAAGCAAATTATTCGGGGCGGCCTCTAGCGCAACCATGGGAGCGTTCGCCCCATGTTGGCTGAACGTGCAGCGGCCCTTTGCTGCGTGTCGTCCCCCATCTCTCTCCCCCTTTAATGACTATCCACTGCCACTGTGATAGGGGGAAAAAGGTCCAAAAAACAATCTTTAAAATAATTAAATAAAACAAGCAAATGAATCCGTAACCTTTTTTGCAGTTTGCTTTGAGCTCAGCCTCCATCGATGACGAGCGCCTCCTCTTTTTAAGGACAGTCTTAACTTTCTCTGCTAGGAATTCTTTCAGACTTGCTGCTCCTCTGGGTGCCCACCCAGGTAACCATAACCTGAGCTCCAATCCATGCTGGTCCATGGCAGCCGCCTTCGCCATCAGGTTCTTGGTGTCTAAAAATTAATAAAAAAGTGTTTAAATGACTTGTTGATGGCAAATAATGCTGTCTCAGGCCATTGTGTATTTAAAGTAGGCATACCTGTGATTATGAGCTCTTCCATTTTCCACAGGATAAAGGAATTCTGCAGCGCCGATAACCTCTCTTAGACTCATAGTGTAGCCTCCCCAGCTGAAAGATGGTCTTCATGGTTGGGTAGTTTATTCACTCTCTATGCTGAAATCAACCTAAATTAAAAGCCTAATACAATATTAAATTAAATATGAAATTATTCTCCTTTGAACCTTCTGTCACATCCAATATACCGTAGTAATTGCATTTCTATCTCTCAAGTTACACCGTTTAGCTAAACAGGCTCATTAGCGTGGTAATTAACTGCAGGCTATGTTGACATGCTAGCTTTGTTGCAGCCATACTATCTATTCGAAACTCTGTAAACCTTAACGGTATATCATAAAGTGACTGACAATACAAATGATATTAGAGTAAACACTGACAAACCTTGTTCCTTTATCAGCCAGATGATGAACAAGATAAGCATACGCCATGCTTTATTTTGCAGAGGATCAGCAGCACATGTTGCCCGCGGCCTCAGCCAGCTTATAATACTTCCGGTTTCAATCTTTTCAAAATAAAAGCACTAGCTAGCAAGTTAGCTAGCTTTAGGTAATCAAAATGACCCTGTTCTCTGGCAGATTCTTCTGTGATTAACTTATGTTAGAGCTAACATAACAGCCAAGCTAGCTCTAAGTGACCCACATATTATTTATTTATTTCATTCATTTAATAATCCATAGCAGTTTCCAGCGTTAGCGTTTTTATTTTGAAAAGATCGAAACCGGAAGTTTATAGTTGTTCCCACAAGCGGACAAAGTGTGCAGATCATACAAGCAAAGTGTTTTATGTTTAACTTGTTTAGCACCTGGTTGATAAGGGCATAATGTTGGTCATTGTTTCCTCTAATATTGTTTGTATTTTCAGTCACTTTATGATATGCTGTTTAAGAGTTTTAAGGACTTGGAGATGAGTATAAAATAAAAAAGATGGATATATTTAAACTAAAAGTATTTCGTTTTCTTTGTTTTCTCAGCTCTTACAGTGGTTAGATGCCGTGTGTTCAAGGCATGTTTGAAAGTGCAAAGGAAAAATGAAGTCTTGGTGAACCATTAGTTAAAGAGAGCCAGACCATCTTTCAGCCAGGGAGGCTACACTATGATAATGATTATTTATAGTTCATAGTATACTGTGATTTATATAAACAAACATGTGAATGCTGTGATTGCTGGCTGTCAGATGCATCAATGCATTAATATTCTGGACACAATCTAGATAATGGATAATCATGATCGTCAAGGTAGCTCACCACTCACTAGGTAGAGTGTGCCATTAAGGCTGCCCTATCATGTTTTGTTGTCATTTGAGTGTACAATATGTGTAAAGATTTGACGGTGATATAGTTAACGATCAATTCTTGCATCCGTAGCTTTTGCATGCATTTAAAAGAAATTGATATATCCCACTTGGTTTGTTAGGTTTCAAGAGAGGAAAACTATCCAGAAGACATGACAGTGAAGATGACAAGAGCGGGAAAATATCCAGTGTAATCTCCATACAGGACTCAAACTGTTATAGCGCTGAGTCTTCAGTGGAAAGAAAGATGAGAACTGAATCAAATGAAAACCTTGTTTACATTTTGAATATGTGTGCATAACAGAAGGTTGTCATGAAGATTTGATTTCACATTGACAATGTTTCACTAATGTTTAAAAGCTGTATTAATGTTTAAGTCAAAGAGTACTAATAAACTGTGAATCATTGTTTAGTAATGTTTATTCAGCACTGTTATGCATTTATCAAGTGTAAGTTAAGGTACATATGTTCATAACTTTACAATAAGTCTATCGAAGAGCATTAGTAACTCTTTAGTTGTGGTTTAGTAATGCTTATTCCGTATTGTTATACAGTAATTAAGTATTAGTTAAGGTGCATATGTTCTTAACTTTACAATAAGTCTATCAAAGAGCATTAACACCTGTTTAGTTACCCAGACAGCATTTACATCTGTGCCAGATCCGTTTTCGAATCAGCAGATTCGCGCAGCAGTCACACTCAGTATGCAGATCTGCACCAACTTTGCGCCAGACTTGTCTGTCGCTTCTGAGAACGACAGTCCGTCCGGCGGGTGCGACGCAGATCCGGGGCAGCTGCGCAGACCAGACACGCCACATGTCCGCCCGGCTCGTCGCGGGGCTGGATCCTAGGGAGCTGCGCAGACCGGACGCGCCACAACTGAAATATGTCCGCCCAGCGGGTGTGGGCCAGGCCGGACACGCCACAACTGAATTGAGTCCGCCCGGCGGGTGTGGGCCCGTTCTAATACATCATGATGTGGGCCGGATCCACGGGAGCTGCGCAGACCGGACGCGCCACAACTAACGGAACGCTTTTTTCCTGCATAAACCCGCAACTCTATTTGAAATGCAGAGAGGAAGACTGCAGGCTGCACCGTCTTTGTGATTATTGGTAAGTGCATTATACAAGTAAAATTGTGAAAGTAAACTGCTGTTGATTTCATGTTAATCTGTTAAATATGTATAGGCTAAACATAAACGTTTACTAACTTAGTTTACACTGACATTCTGACAACCTGAGAGCGTGTCAGACAATACGCTGGTATTAGTGTAGACCTATAGCTAGGCTATGCTTGTACTAGCTATAGGTTCTTTTAAACATCCACAACTAATGTGAACAGGCTTTAAGGCTGAATCAGTGATCTTTGCTTATTATTCACCAAAATTACTGAATATCGTGTCCATTGTGTGTTAGCTGCAAAATCGTTTGTTAGCGCTACCCACTAGGCTAAACCGTCTTTTGTTAGTTTTGTTAGTCTTTACTTAATCACTCTCTCACTCATTCACTCACTACACACCACGTCACATTTGTGCAAGCATTTTACTATAATGTCATGTAAAAAATAATCTTTGAATACTTAATCTAACATAGGCCTACTGTTTGTTTCTTTGCTTTGTGTGCTTTTTGTAGGCTACGTCTTACAGGAGCAATGAGGAAGAATCGCATGTCTGACAAAGCCACGGACACGGAGATAAATCAATAGCCATCAGATCTGCCTTATGACTGCGGGGGTGGACGCCGTGCCCGGTTTCACCCAACTAATGAGCAGTAAATATACAGTGCCTTGCGAAAGTATTCGGCCCCCTTGAACGTTTCGACCTTTTGCCACATTTCAGGCCTCAAACATAAAGATATAAAACTGTAATTTTTTGTGAAGAATCAACAACAAGTGGGACACAATCATGAAGTGGAACGAAATTTATTGGATATTTCAAACCTTTTAAACAAATAAAAAACTGAAATATTGGGCGTGCAAAATTATTCAGCCCCCTTAAGTTAATACTTTGTAGCGCCACCTTTTGCTGCGATTACAGCTGTAAGTGGCTTGGGGTATGTCTCTATCAGTTTTGCACATCGAGAGACTGACATTTTTGCCCATTCCTCCTTGCAAAACAGCTCGAGCTCAGTGAGGTTGGATGGAGAGCGTTTGTGAACAGCAGTTTTCAGTTCTTTCCACAGATTCTCGATTGGATTCAGGTCTGGACTTTGACTTGGCCATTCTAACACCTGGATATGTTTATTTGTGAACCATTCCATTGTAGATTTTGCTTTATGTATTGGATCATTGTCTTGTTGGAAGACAAATCTCCGTCCCAGTCTCAGGTCTTTTGCAGACTCCATCAGGTTTTCTTCCAGAATGGTCCTGTATTTGGCTCCATCCATCTTCATATTCGGCCCCCTTGAACGTTTCGACCTTTTGCCACATTTCAGGCCTCAAACATAAAGATATAAAACTGTAATTTTTTGTGAAGAATCAACAACAAGTGGGTCCCAATTATGAAGTGGAACGAAATTCATTGGCTATTTCAAACTTTTTTAACAAATAAAAAACTGAAAAAGTGGGCGTGCAAAATTATTCAGCCCCTTTACTTTCAGTGCAGCAAACTCTCTCCGAAGTTCAGTGAGGATCTCTGAATGATCCAATGTTGACCTAAATGACTAATGATGATAAATAGAATCCAGCTGTGTGTAATCAAGTCTCCCGTATAAATGCACCTGCTCTGTGATAGTCTCAGAGGTCCGTGTAAACGCGCGAGAGCATCATGAAGAACAAGGAACACACCAGGCAGGTCCGAGATACTGTTGTGGAGAAGTTTAAAGCTGGATTTGGATACAAAAAGATTTCCCAAGCTTTAAACATCCCAAGGAGCACTGTGCAAGCGATAATATTGAAATGGAAGGAGTATCAGACCACTACAAATCTACGAACCGGCCGTCCCTCTAAACTTTCAGCTCATACAAGGAGAAGACTGATCAGAGATGCAGCCAAGAGGCCCATGATCACTCTGGATGAACTGCAGAGATCTACAGCTGAGGTGGGAGACTCTGTCCATAGGACAACAATCATTCGTATACTGCACAAATCTGGCCTTTATGGAAGAGTGGCAAGAAGAAAGCCATTTCTTAAAGATATCCATAAAAGTGTCGTTTAAAGTTTGCCAAAAGCCACCTGGGAGACACACCAAACATGTGGAAGAAGGTGCTGTGGTCAGATGAAACCAAAATCGAACTTTTTGGCAACAAGCAAAACGTTATGTTTGGCGTAAAAAGCAACACAGCTCATCACCCTGAACACACCATCCCCACTGTCAAACATGGTGGTGGCAGCATCATGGTTTGGGCCTGCTTTTCTTCAGCAGGGACAGGGAAGATGGTTAAAATTGATGGGAAGATGGATGGAGCCAAATACAGGACCATTCTGGAAGAAAACCTGATGGAGTCTGCAAAAGACCTGAGACTGGGACGGAGATTTGTCTTCCAACAAGACAATGATTCAATACATAAAGCAAAATCTACAATGGAATGGTTCACAAATAAACATATCCAGGTGTTAGAATGGCCAAGTCAAAGTCCAGACCTGAATCCAATCGAGAATCTGTGGAAAGAACTGAAAACTGCTGTTCACAAACGCTCTCCATCCAACCTCACTGAGCTCGAGCTGTTTTGCAAGGAGGAATGGGCAAAAATGTCAGTCTCTCGATGTACAAAACTGATAGAGACATACCCCAAGCGACTTACAGCTGTAATCGCAGCAAAAGGTGGCGCTACAAAGTATTAACTTAAGGGGGCTGAATAATTTTGCACGCCAATATTTCAGTTTTTTATTTGTTTAAAAGGTTTGAAATATCCAATAAATTTCGTTCAACTTCATGATTGTGTCCCACTTGTTGTTGATTCTTCACAAAAAATTACAGTTTTATATCTTTATGTTTGAGGCCTGAAATGTGGCCAAAGGTCGAAAAGTTCAAGGGGGCCGAATACTTTCGCAAGGCACTGTACCTACAGTAGGCGCAATGTTCACATTAGGTTACTTGGTTTTGTATTTTTTTTTGTAATTTGAATAATTAACAATGATCTTTAATCATATGCTTTTTCTCTTTTTGTGCATCTGGATTCACGTCAGATGGTTGTTCATGCTGTAGTTTTTTTGCCTTTTTAAAATAAAAAATAAAAACTATTTTGAAAATTACAAATTGCGTGGATATTTGTAAATATGAATCACAGATCAGGGCCAGATGAGCCCCAGATGTAAAATATGAGTCTGGGCCAGATCCGCCACACGTCATGGCATTAATAACTGTACTGGGCCAATTCTGGCCCAGATCTGTCTCTGATCTGTAATTCCAACCTGTTCCGGTATTGGGCCGTTGGAGCGGGGCCCGGCCCAGGTCCGTTTAGCGGATCTAACATGCTATGAGCCGAGACCTGGTCCAAATCTGGCCCAAATACATTTTGCTGTCTGGGTATGGTTTAGTAATGCTTATTCCGTATTGTTATACAGTAATTAAGTATTAGTTAAGGTGCATATGTTCTCAACTTTACATAAGTCTTCCACAGAGCATTGATCATTGTTTAGTTATGGTTTAGTAAGGCTTATTCAGAATTGTTATACATTAATTAATTGTTAGTTAAGGTGCATATGTTCTCGAAAATAAGTCTACCACAGAGCATTAATAACTGTTTAGTTATGATTTAGTAAGGCTTATTCAATATTGTTACACATTAATTAAAGTGATGGTTCGGAGTAATTCACCCTAGGGTCCTTTGCACCATGACCTCGAGCCAAACACCCCCCCAGAAGCTTTTTTCACCTGGGTCTAACATTGGGCGAGTTAGCGTAGAGTAGCGTTAGCCGCTGAATAGCTTAGCGCAGGGGCTAATGGACCCACGTTTGTATCTCGTAAATGACCCCACTAATAATGCCCGAAAGAATCCAAAGGTCTACACTAGTATATATAGGTCTATGCTCTCATAAAACGATGGATTGGAAAGTTTGTAAGTACACCAGAAGTTTATGAACACTTGCCTGCTCTCTTCTGCTCTCTGCTGCCGCTGCTGCTACCTGCAGTTAGACTCACAGCAGCAACAACAGCAGCGAGCAGAAGGCAGAAAGCAAGTATTATTATAAACAAACCGGGAACTATATTCTCAGACAGGCTTGCTGCGAGCATATCACTCCGCAAAGTACTATTTCTTCCACTTGAGAATATAGTTCCGGGTTTGTTTACAGTTAGAAGATGGCTGTGTCTCATGTTACGTTGTTTTTGTCCCCGCTGTGACTACACAAATCACAACATGTAAATAGGAACATGTTGGCGTTATTTTGTCACTTACTTCGCCGTTGGAGCAGTAGGATTACTGGAACCATTCACCTGCCTGTTCTGTGATGGGCTGATACCGCTGGAGCCGTCAGACAGCGTTACAGCACGCGGAGATGAGAAGGGTATGTATGGACTAGTCTAACTCTGGGGGTTACGGCGAATAAGATGAATTCCCAATAAGTCGGTGTGTTCCTTTAAACAAAGATTAGATGTTGAAAGCCGACTCCCAGCAACTTGTTTCACAGCCTGAATATGAAACTCTGCTTCTGGGGTCGGTCGGTTAATTATACTTTACAAGTAATATATATATATATATATACAGTACAGGCCAAAAGTTTGGACACACCTTCCCATTCAATGTGTTTCTTTATTTTCATGACTATTTACATTGCAGATTCTCACTGAAGGCATCAAAACTATGAATGAACACATATGGAATTATGTACTTAACAAAAAAGTGTGAAATAACTGAAAACATGTCTTATATTTTAGATTCTTAGAAGTAGCCACCCTTTGCTTTTTTTGATAACTCTGCAAACCCTTGGTGTTCTCTCAATGAGCTTCATGAGGTAGTCACCTGAAATGGTTTTACCTTCACAGGTGTGCTTTTTCAGGGTTAATTAGTGGAATTTTGTCCCTTATTAATAAAAAAGCAAAGGGTGGCTACTTTGAAGAATCTAAAATATAAGACATGTTTTCAGTTATTTCACACTTTTTTGTTAAGTACATAATTCCATATGTGTTCATTCATAGTTTTGATGCCTTCAGTGAGAATCTACAATGTAAATAGTACTGTACTGTACTGTATATATATAATAATAAAGTCATATGTGTGAGAGAGGACCAGTAGAAGTGTGTTTGGTTGATGTGGTATAAAGCCTGTTCTCAGAGGGAGACGGTTGGATGGCCTCACACTTAATCTCTCACTTTACACAAAGCTAGTTAATAGTTTTATGACCAAAGCAAACACAGCTCTCAGCGATTGGCTTCCAGTTTGAATAATAACAGACTAGGTGTGTGAAGGAAGAGATGATATCACAACGGTCGTAGAAACAGTAGGAGGTCATTTCATCACAGTTAGTTCATCAATTATATGAATTCTGCCAGTGCCAGATGCTGAAACACAGCCCCACACCATGATGCTCCCACCTCCAAATTGCACTGTTGGTATGGTCTTATTAGGGTGATGTGCAGTGCCATTTCTCCTCCAAACATAACGTATCTTTTATGACAGTCAAAGAGTTCAATTTTGGTCTCATCTGACCAGATTATATGCTCCAAGTATGTCATTGGCAACCCATTCTCATTCAGCACTCGTAAAATAAGGACGTTTTGTCAGTGTCTGTCAGCGTCTGATGCGATGAAAAAGGCGTGTTTCAGCGTGTTTGTGTAACGCACTGGGGAGAGCAGCAGTTAGATAGGATTTAGAGAGTAGTATGTAAGGAGGTTGGTTGGGTCAAACACAAGACTTTCACCCAGGAGAGCGGGTTCACGTCCCACTTGTCACACTTGTCACACTTGCTATAATCGTTTATTTCATTCCGACCCGTTCTTCCCGCGTGTCACAGAACCGTACGCCCACCCACCATAACTGCGTCAAAAGAGACAGCAATAGTCCGCGCAAGCTCGTTTACTTATAAGCGCCAAAGGGGACGGCAATAGTCCCGACCAAGCACCGTTTACTTAAAGGAGAATTCCGGCCAATTTTTAGGTTAATCTTGATCGCTATAGCTACGCGAAGTACTTTTGATAGAAAAAAACCCGACCCGAATCAGTGCAGGCAACACGGAGAAGCTGCAGCTACGTACTACAAGCGTCCCCTGAGCTAAAACGGCAGTTGTCGGGGCAAGTTTTAGAGTGCCTTTGTGCCTCTTAACAGACACAAAATGCAATTACTATGTCTGTGCCACATGAAAAGGGCCCTTATGTGTCAACAAGATGCGTTCCGCACTACTGTTTTTTTTAGGGGGGAATAAACTTCAAGACGTGACATGACCTGTCCTCTGGAGGACATAGCCACACCACCGATGCTCCATGGATTGTTATTAGGATGATTATCACAGAAGCCTGGCTGAATACACTCACCGGACGGCAGCTAGCAGCTAACAGCTAATGGCTATCAACTAGCAGGGCAAGCTAGCTACCGGCAGGATCGAGACAGGGACCAGGGTAAGGCAAGGCAAGGCAAGGCAGCTTTATTTGTATAGCACATTTCAGCAACAGGGCAATTCAAAGTGCTTTAGATAACAGCGATTAAATTACAAGAATAAAAGTTACAGTGCAGTACAAGAAATGTAACATTAAAGAGCAGTTAAAAACAGTTAAAAATATAAAAGCAGACGAAATACAAGATTTTATGGTGCTAGAATAGGACAATGTATAAGCCATTGCTCTATACACGTAATCCACCGTACAGTCATTTGCTACTGTTGATAGTCCTTTAACCTATCAACAGTAGCAAACAAAGCACGTGAATTATTATTGTTTCTGGCGAAAATGTCAGAGAAGAAGGATCGCCTTGCATTCTTTAGTTCCAAATTATAAATGCGAAGTCTGTCTTTATAGATGTTATAGTGGACCTGGAAATTAGTTTTTCGCCACCTGCATTCAGCTTTTCGACACTCTCTTTTTTCTGTTCTCACCACTACAAAATTTCTAATACAGATTATAGACAGCAGTTCAGTAAAAGTCGTCAAAGAAGGATGCACAGTATTAAGGTGGCCTGTAGATGGTTGATGTGGTATAAAGCCTGTTCTCAGAGGGAGACCGTTGGATGGCCTCACACTTAATCTCTCACTTTACACAAAGCTAGTTAATAGTTTTATGACCAAAGCAAACACAGCTCTCAGCGATTGGCTTCCAGTTTGAATAAGAACAGACTAGGTGTGTGAAGGAAGAGATGATATCACAACGGCCGTACAAACAGTAGGAGGTCATTTCATCACGGTTAGTTTGAACCAGGTCAACCAGGGGAAGAATTTTAAAATGACTTGATTCATTGAGTCCTAGTCCACTGGGGCTTCAAAATGTCAGCCTGTTCTCAAGAACACATGTAAATATCTGCTGCTGACCCTATGAGAGATAAAGTGGGCGTGTATTATAATATGATATTATAATATTTTACAGTATAAAGATGGAGGAGTTCTCAGACTTTTCTATCTCTCTCTCCTGTCATTCAGGTAAATATACTTTTTATTTTCTGTCTTTGAGACGTTAAAACTTCTCTGATTGGTTTAGATTCTGTATCAGCCCTCGAGGAAGAAACTTTTTACGAAGATTTAGGCACTAATTTCAAACTTTTTGACACTTTGTTAATGTTTCTGTTTCATTTTTTTCTGTGTTTTTTACAAGGTTTCTGTGGGGTTTATTTGGTGAATTTCTCTCTTTTTCTCAGTTCTTGCAGCTTTATTCTGTGTTTTTGAAGAACCTTAAAGTTGAATGTGGGTTTGAAAGTTTAGATGCATTTTTCAAATGTTTTTTGATGTTTTCTCAGTTTTCAGACTTTTTTGTTACATTTTCTGTAGTTGTTGCATCTTTTGCCCGTCCCGTTCTAAAGAAGTTAGCTGTGATGTAACCTGTCTGTTATGATCCCATATGACCAGCACATGTTTGGTTTTTCTGTATAATCTTAGTAATGAAGTGTGTTATCATGTGATATTCCAGGTATCTCTCCTGCTGCTGACTCTAGAACTCATCTCTCTCCTGTCATTCAGGTAAATAAACTTTAGATTATTATTCTCTCTTTAACACATTTAAACTCTGTATGTTTATATCTGCAAACATTCAGAACTTATTCTGGCTGAATCAGGACTTTATGGATTTCTTCTGCAGAAAGATTTAGATTAATAATCCTGTGTGCAGTTATTCTGCGCTGTAGAAACTCCTGATGTCTCTAACAGCTTTTATATGATAATATAAAGAGATGTTAGATATGTCAGAGTAAAGTCTCTAACAGCTTTTATATGATAATATAAAGAGATGGTAGATATGTCAGAGTAAAGTCTCTAACAGCTTTTATATGATAATATAAAGAGATGTTAGATATGTCAGAGTAAAGTCTCTAACAGCTTTTATATGATAATATAAAGAGATGTTAGATATGTCAGAGTAAAGTCTCTAACAGCTTTTATATGATAATATAAAGAGATGTTAGATATGTCAGAGTAAAGTCTCTAACAGCTTTTATATGATAATATAAAGAGATGTTAGATATGTCAGAGTAAAGTCTCTAACAGCTTTTATATGATAATATAAAGAGATGGTAGATATGTCAGAGTAAAGTCTCTAACAGCTTTTATAACTCTGTGTTCTCCAGATCAACATGAAGATCTCTATCTTTGCTGGTGTTCTGCTGCTCTCTCTGTGCCAACTGTGTAGTTGCGGTTTTTTGGATGTTTTTAAGGGGGATAATAGTAAAAGGTTTGCAAAAGAGCATATCGTGGCTAACCTATGCACCCAGGTGATGACTGACAGAGGATTCGCTGTTGTCAGCAAAACCTGTTCGTCGAAGAAAACCTTCATCATGGGTACAGAGGCCGAGGTCAGGGTCATCTGTGGTCAGGGTGAAAAAATTCATCAAAGCACAAAGACCTTTAAACTTCTTGAGTGTAATGTTGATCCTGTTCATAGCACGCCTCCCAACTGTCAGTATACTGATAAAGAGGTTCAAAGCAAAATTATTGTCACCTGTGACAAAAAGAAAAACCCTAAGGGGTTTACAATGGTAAAATCAGATGAATCTGTTAAACCTGATGAATCAGAGTAATCTATTACTACCTGTGAATCAGTGTAATCTATTACTACCTGATGAATCAGAGTAATCTGTTACTACCTGATGAATCAGAGTAATCTATTACTACCTGATGAATCAGTGTAATCTATTACTACCTGTGAATCAGTGTAATCTATTACTACCTGATGAATCTGAGTAATCTGTTACTACCTGATGGCTCAGAGTAATCTATTACTACCTGTGAATCAGTGTAATCTATTACTACCTGATGAATCTGAGTAATCTGTTACTACCTGATGAATAAAACACATCTGACAGTGTAACTCTGGGTCTGTTTTTAATGTCGTCATGTTCACTCATTCATAAAGTAGTCTGGTTATGTAACAACAAAGAGACTTTGTGTGAAGTGGAGTAAAAGTAGAAAGTTTTATGAAAAGAAAATACTCAATTATACAAAAACTAAACCAGAAACTTTCCTGTGAGTTAAGTAGCCAACACCTTTAGGAGTACTTGTACTTTCCTTGAGTATTTCCATGTTCTGCTCCTTTCTACTTCTACTCCACTACATCTCAGAGGGAAATATATATAATTAGTAAGTTTTAATGGAAACAAAAACATGTAATATGACTGAAATCAGAGTAATCTACTAATAGTTTTGATAAAATTTACAGAAAATACATGAATGAATAAATAAAATTAGATATTTTGTGGTGTTACTTTGGTTGGTGACTGATAACTTGTCCCTCTGAGATCAAGTGAAGTACAAGTAACGGTAGCAGAACATGGAAAATACTCCAGTAAAGTACAACCACCTTAAGTTAATTTCCACCTCTGGTTTTTGGGAAATCTTTCACATCAAATTTAATCTTATCCAAACCTCCTGATTCCTCCACCAACCAAACTCTGTACAATTGTCTATGTATTTAAAGAGAGAAACCACAAATCTTTACCCAGCTGTCTGTAAAAAAATACAATATTTCCCTCTGAGATGTAGAGGAGTACAAGTAGAACAGAGCAGAACTCAAGTAAAGTACAAGTACCTCACACTAAGTATTACCCATCTTGGCTTTATTTTAAGGCTGTGTAGGATACACGTAGGGTACAGATTTGATCATTGGCAAATTATCAAAAGATGTTTTATCAATATTAATGAAGTTATGAATATGGTTATTAATAACTTTATCAAATCGACAAACAATCAAAACGGGGCACCACCCTGCAAGTCAGGGACCAATAATCAAACTGTGGAACAGTCTCATTTCTGTAGTAATCCTTTACAAGGAAACAAAGGAAGGTGTGAATTCGAGCCAGCAATTATTACAATAAGTACACAAATAATCACCAGCAACTGCTAATTAAGTATAATCGAATTTATTAACGTCACAATTATCAGTAGCCAATCAATAATCCTTCAATAATAAAACGTATATACCTTTTTATAATATCACAACCAGAACAAAGCAAAAACAAAACAGCTTATGTCATAGACACGTCTGTGTCTGTGTGTGTGTGGGCGTGTGTGAGAGTGTGAGTGAGTGAGCGTGTGTGTGTGTGTGTGTAAGGGTGAGTGAAAGTGGAGGGGCGGTGTCGAAATGTAGTTTTAACACAAAAACGACTCCCAAAATGGCTACTCCTGTGAGCTGCAGAAAACTATATAGCCTCAAGAGGGCGGTAGTGGTGCTGGGTGCACGAGGAGGGGTTAAAAAGGTCGAGGGGGTTGCTAGGCAACGCGCACGCTTAACCCAGCCTTGGTCATGTGTGTTAGCTCTGTACAAACGTAAGCCGACCCCACGTGGTTAAGCTAGCAGCGTTAGCTCAGGGGCTACGTGGCTAGCTTGTGTCCGTGTGTATGTTTGTGTGTGTTTTAGTAAAAGGAGAAGAGTAAAAGGAGGAAAAACAAAACACTCTGATCTTAGTTATCGATAATAGCCAGCTCAGTGGCTAACAGCTGATTTCCGCGATGACCTCGCAGACAGTAACTAAACTCTGTGAAAGGAGTGATTTAGCAGGTAGCGCTTACGGTTTTAACCCAGCTACTTAACACAACGTAACCAACAGTATCGTGATCAATTATACATTCACAGCAACAGATTAATAACCAGATATGGCCAATACACGATTACAATCACAGATCACATTAATGGCAACAAGCGGTAGCGAACCCTTTGCTCATTAATAAACAAACCAAACACACTAGTTCTAACGTCTGCCCAGAACTGTGTAAGCCTCTTACTGTACATGTGTTGTTTGTAGTTAATCTCTCGCCAGAGTTTAACGATCCGTTTCGTCCAGAGCAGGGGACGACACGCGATCCACGTCGACGATGCAAGAAGAACGGAACGTAGTCCTTTTCTTGAATCCGGGGTGATTAAACCCGCTGCAGATGTGAGGAGATACTGGGTCAGTATCCCCTCGGATCCCCTTTGTATATCAGAAAGATATAAAATGTCCCAGCTCAATCTCGACCAGCGAGGTGATGCTGGCTAGCTAGTCCGGACTAGTGCTTCCTGTCAGTAAACTGGGTTACAGTGGAAAAGCGAAGAAACACTAGCTCCGACAGCTTTTATCCTCCTCCACCTCCTAGTGGCGGGGTGGTGCATTCAAAGGCCCGACAGACAATGGGAAAAGAGCAACCTTGTCACAGGTGTGAAGCCGTTCTTTGTCTCACCACCAGTCTGCCTTGCCCTCCATGTGTTGGAGGTAGAATCTCCATTTTGGCGACTCTGCTTCCAAGTAGCGGCTTGTAGGAGTTTGGTGAAACTGGCTTTGGGATTCACATGTAGGCCAAGATCCTTTGTCTTGCCTTCCCTGTGTCCTTTGTCTCTGCAGTCAGCTCGATCTGAGCAATTTTTGGTTAAGATCAATGTTTAACCCCCTGCTTGGTCCCAACAGCTGCTTTTCAAATTTGTTAGACTACCTATTATATATAAACAAAAACATTAAATATGACAGTAATCAGAGTTATGTACCAATATTGGGTGATGAAATGTAAAATAGATGAATGAATGAATAAAATTAGACATTTTGTGGAGTTACTTAAATACTCTGAAAATTGCCCAGAGTTTGGTTGGTGACTGATAAATGTGGTGCAGTAAACTAAAAAGTCCCGGAAATACTCAAGTAAAGTACAAGTACCCTTACATTTTTCAAGTAGAGTACTTGAGTAAATGTACTTAGTTACTTTCCACCTCTGGTTTTGGGAAATCTTTTACATCAAATGTAATGTTATCAAAACCTCCTGATTCCTCCACCAACCAAACTCGGTACAATTTTCTACGTATTTAAAGAAAGAATAAAAACTCTTTCCCAGCTGTCAGATTAATGTAGGGGAGTAAATAGTACAATTTTTCCTCTGAGTACAAGTACCTCAAATTTAAGTAGATGTACTTAGTTAAATTCCACTTCCTTCAAACAATGAAGCTGTTCATTTAAAGCTTTTGACAAACACAAGTTGTTTATTTATAGTATTTTTATTTATTTATTACTGCAGGGGGTCCGGGGCCCCTAGAGGGTCCTCAGATTCAATGCAGGGTGTCCGGGTTCAGAAATAGTTGTGCAACAAAACAAAAAGACTGGAAACAGTTTTTAAAACTGCAACTAGACACTGAGAACAGATCTTGTCAGATTTGCTGACTTTGAGAAGCAGAGTTTGATATTCAGGCTGTGAAACAGGTTGCTGGGAGTCTACTGGGATTTTGAAAAATGTCATCTTTGTCTAGCTTGATTTGCTAAACTCTCTGATGATAAGGAACTTTTCCAGGGCTTTCTGTAGACCAAACTGTAAGTGAGAAGACTATATTTACTTTGTAGTGTCTGTTGTTCTTGTGTCATGTCGTGTTCTACTTCCTGCCTTGTGTGTTTTCCTCCTCTGTGATTGGCTGCTCTGCGCTGATGTGTCTCACCTGTTCATCAGCCCTCATGTCACCTGTCCCTTGTTACCTCGTCTATTTAGTTTCTGTCCATCCTTAGTCTGGGGTCAGATCTTTGTCTGTTGCTCCCTACGTGTGTTTTGATTCTCTAGTCTTCAGATTTCTGTATTGTGGTTGTTGAACTCCATTAGCCTTCCTGCCTCAGGACTCCCTTTGTTATAAACCGTCTTATTTAATAAGTCGGTAACACTTTATAATAACTATCCATAATTCATCATTTATTAAGCATTAGTTAACTATTAGTTAATGGTTTGTTCATTATTACTTATTAATTGTTCATACATAGTTCATCATGAGTAAAGTATTTGTTCACACAATTATAAATGGTGTGTCCATAGTAAATAAGCCTATTAGTTAATGTTTTTTTTCATCATTATTAATTAATTGTTCTTACATAATTCATCATCAGTAAAGCATTTATTCCCATAGTTATAAATGGTTTGTTCATAGTAAATAAGCCTATCTTGAAAAATATGTTTGTAAGTACATGATTTTTACTTAACAAATAATGAAACAACCATTTGGAAATGAAACAATTTTCCAATTATAAACCAGTTACTAACATTCATTGCTAAATGCTTTGTTCATCATTTGTAAAGCACTGCTCCTATGTTAATTCTCATGAATGAAGCATTTGTATACACACTCATAAATGGTTTGTTCATAGTAAAAAGGCTCTTTGAAGTTATGTTCATAAATAAGAAGTTTGACACTTTCTAAGTATTGCAAAAACATTAGTAAATAATTTTCCCTTTATAAACTATCTACAAACTAGTAGTAATTTATTTGTTTATCATTTGTAAAGCATAGTTCCTACATTCATTCTAATCAGTAAAGCATTTGTAAATGCAGTTAGTAAATGGTGGTCCTGGTCCATAGTAAGTAAGCCCATGTAAAAGGTTTATCAGTATATTTTTTATAATAATTCTTACATGACGCATTAACCATTTGTAAATTAAGCAATTTTACCATTATCAACTAGGTACTCAGGGCGTAACAGTTGTTTATAACTAGGAAGTTAATGATTAACAGACTATCTAGACCTACATTTGTTCATGTCTTAAATAAAATGTTATGATTTAGAAAAATGCCTAAACTAATAGCTTGGGTGTTAACACATCTGTTACAAATACTTACCAATAATGTAATCCATGATTAATTCATGAGTTACTACTGGTTAGTTAAGTATACTGTGTGAGCCCATCTAAAGTGAGTACTTTCTATGCTTTACAAACCATTTATAAATGAGTTCCAAAGGCTACCAGAACCTGGTCACACATGTATTCTATTTGGACATGCCTTCAGAAATATGCCTACGCATAGTCAGTGTGTTAATGCATCTTTGACAAGCACTTACCAACACATCAATCCATGATTAACTCATGAGTTACTACTGATTAGTTGACTACATGATGTGAGCCCATCTAAAGTGAGGACTTGCTTTGCTTTACAAAGCATTTATAAATGAGTTGCAAAGGCTAGCAGATACAACAGAGACACAAGTAAAAAAAGTATTTGTAACCCTTATTACGATGTCGTAAGAATGTACATTTATGAAATAGCTCGTAGTAGTGTTATGTAGTTGATATCAATGTGAATTTGGATTGTTAAGAGCCAGAGAATTGAACATCAATAAAGAGAAGGTAAGACAAAAAGAACGACATTTAGTGAATTAAATCCTATCTAATACTGGCTATGCCTTGTTGTGAATAGAACGAAAGAGAGCTGTGTCTGAATCCACTGTCGTCACGGAGTTAAAGGCAGTGAATTCCATTCAAATGGTGAGTCATTCCTTAACACTAGCTATGCCTTGAGTTCGCTAGCATCCATGCTAATCTGTGCTAATCATGGTTGTATTAAGAGAATGGTGCTAATAATGTCGACTATATAGTGTGCAAAGCTAACGGGTTAGCTAAGGTGCTGTATTCAAATGCTAATAGGGTAATTAGCCAGAAAGGCTAGTGGAGTACTGTGTATTTCCGTGAAAAGGCTAAAATCGATTGTATCTATTGGTTATGGAAGTAATGTTGCTTTTCAACACTATTGCTAGCTGCGGGTATCTGTTGAATGAATGTTAGTACAAGTTGTGTGTTTAATTGTTTAACTGGAGTTTATGGAGAAGTAACTCAAAGAGGCAAATTTTTAGTGCATTCTTTCTACTGTTAGCTGTGCAGGGAGGGATAAATAAGCACGCATGTCTTAATGCCTCTAAATTACAACACTGTAGCTTAAGTTATGGGAAAATAATACAATTTGAGAGATGTTTACATGCAATTTATGCAATTATATTAAGAATAGTGTTAATGTTACTAAGGTAGGTTCCATAAAACTTGAATTAGAAATGTATTTTTTGTATAAAGGTTACAAAATAATATAAATGTACTTTTGATACCTGAAAGGGATTTATATACTTTTGATACTTAAGAGAAGAAATTTAAGAACGGTTGTACAACTGAATAGAGATTTAGATATTTCAATATGGGTTATGAAATATCACCTCATTTTATTTTCATTGTAGCCTAAGCAATTGATTTTATTACTGAATAGTAATTGAGAGAACTGATTTGGCCTTATGTACAGGTGGAGGAGGTGGAGATTTGAGAAGCGCTATGCACGGGAGGTCTGGTCCAGAGAGGGATATTGGATCACATTGATTCTTCAGATCCCAGAGTCTTCCAGGGGTTACAGATTCCCAGTTCAGTGGGCTGGGTGACGAGCTACAGGATCAAGACTCAGAACTTATACGGATTGCCCTGGATTCCCTCTTCATGGTGGTAGGACAAACAGAAACCAAACTCATATGGGCCCCAACGTTGAACATCTCTGAACTCTTGTCATCAAAGAACAATTGAGCTCATAGAACTGAAAAGGGTTTCTTTTATGAGCGCACTTTATTATTTTAGTTGTTATTTTTCATACCTGTGTTTTATCTGTATATGTGTATGCCATGTTTCTGTGTATATTAATACACTTCTCAATCTTTATCCTGGTTGTCTAGTCTCTTTATTGATGTTCAATTCTCTGGCTCTTAACAATCTAGTTTTCTTCTGGTTCTGGTCCAAATTCACATTGATATCAACTACATAACACTACTACGAGCTATTTCATAAATGTACATTCTTACGACATCGTAATAAGGGTTACAAATACTTTTTTTACTTGTGTCTCTGTTGTATCTGCTAGCCTTTGCAACTCATTTATAAATGCTTTGTAAAGCATAGCAAGTCCTCACTTTAGATGGGCTCACATCATGTAGTCAACTAATCAGTAGTAACTCATGAGTTAATCATGGATTGATGTGTTGGTAAGTGCTTGTTAAAGATGTATTAACACACTAACTATCCGTAGGCATATTTCTGAAGGCATGTCCAAATAGAATACATGTGTGTCCAGGTTCTGTTAGCCTTTGGAACTCATTTATAAATGGTTTGTAAAGCATAGAAAGTACTCACTTTAGATGGGCTCACACAGTATACTTAACTAACCAGTAGTAACTCATGAATTAATCATGGATTACATTATTGGTAAGTATTTGTAACAGATGTGTTAACACCCAAGCTATTAGTTTAGGCATTTTTCTAAATCATAACATTTTATTTAAGACATGAACAAATGTAGGTCTAGATAGTCTGTTAATCATTAACTTCCTAGTTATAAACAACTGTTTAGTCCTGAGTACCTAGTTGATAATGGTAAAATTCGCTTAATTTACAAATGGTTAATCCGTCATGTAGGAATTATTAAAAAATATACTGATAAACATTTTACATGGGCTTACTTACCATGGACCAACCATTTACTAACTGCATTTTACAAATGCTTTACTGATTAGAATGAATGTAGGAACTATGCTTTACAAATGATAAACAAATAAATTACTACTAGTTTGTAGATAGTTTTAAAGGGAAAATTATTTAATTTACTAATGGTTTTTGCAATACTTAGAAAGTGTCAAACTTCTATTTATGAACATAACTTCCAAGAGCCTTTTTACTATGAACAAACCATTTATGAGTGTTTATACAAATGCTTCATTCATGAGAATTAACATAGGAGCAGTGCTTTACAAATGATGAACAAAGCATTTAGCAATAGTTAGTAACTGGTTTATAATGGGAAAATTATTTCATTTCCAAATGGTTGTTTCATTATTTGTTACAGTGCCTTGCGAAAGTATTCGGCCCCCTTGAACTTTTCGACCTTTTGCCACATTTCAGGCCTCAAACATAAAGATATAAAACTGTAATTTTTTGTGAAGAATCAACAACAAGTGGGACACAATCATGAAGTGGAACGAAATTGTTTTGATATTCAAACCTTTTAAACAAATAAAAAACTGAAATATTGGACGCAATGAATATTATGCCCCCCCTTAAGTTAATACTTTGTAGCCCACCTTTTGTGCGATTACAGCTGTAAGTCGCTTGGGTATGTCTCTATCAGTTTTGCACATCGAGAGACTGACA
The DNA here is from genome assembly GCF_010015445.1 of Perca fluviatilis. Classification (NCBI taxonomy): domain Eukaryota; kingdom Metazoa; phylum Chordata; class Actinopteri; order Perciformes; family Percidae; genus Perca; species Perca fluviatilis. The sequence goes on from NC_053118.1 coordinate 40,930,711, forward strand.
TTTTTGCCCATTCCTCCTTGCAAAACAGCTCGAGCTCAGTGAGGTTGGATGGAGAGCGTTTGTGAACAGCAGTTTTCAGTTCTTTCCACAGATTCTCGATTGATTCAGGTCTGGACTTTGACTTGGCCATTCTAACACCTGGATATGTTTATTAGTGAACCATTCCATTGTAGATTTTGCTTTATGTTTTGGATCATTGTCTTGTTGGAAGACAAATCTCCGTCCCCAGTCTCAGGTCTTTTGCAGACTCCATCAGGTTTTCTTCCAGAATGGTCCTGTATTTGGCTCCATCCATCTTCCCATCAATTTTAACCATCTTCCCTGTCCCTGCTGAAGAAAAGCAGGCCCAAACCATGATGCTGCCACCACCATGTTTGACAGTGGGGATGGTGTGTTTAGGGTGATGAGCTGTGTTGTTTTTACTCAAACATAACGTTTTGCATTGTTGCCAAAAGTTCGATTTTGGTTTCATCTGACCACAGCACCTTCTTCCACATGTTTGGTGTGTCTCCCCAGGTGGCTTTTGGCAAACTTTAAACGACACTTTTTATGGATATCTTTAAGAAATGGGCTTTCTTCTTGCCACTCTTCCATAAAGGCCAGATTTGTCCAGTATACGACTGATTGTTGTCCTATGGACAGAGTCTCCCACCTCAGCTGTAGATCTCTGCAGTTCATCCAGAGTGATCATGGGCCTCTTGGCTGCATCTCTGATCAGTCTTCTCATTGTATGAGCTGAAAGTTTAGAGGGACGGGCCGGGTCTTCGTAGATTTTGTAGTGGTCTGATACTCCTTCCATTTCAATATTACCGCCTCTGCACAGCTGCCCCTTGGGATGTTTAAAGCTTGGGAAATCTTTTTGTATCCAACCGGGCTTTAAACGTCTCCACAACAGTATCTCGGACCTGCCTGGTGTGTTCCTTGTTCTTCATGATGCTCTCTGGCGCTTTACACGGACCTCTGAGACTATCACAGAGCAGGTGCATTTATACCGGAGACTTGATTACACACAGCTGGATTCTATTTATCATCATTAGTCATTTAGGTCAACATTGGATCATTCAGAGATCCTCACTGAACTTCTGGAGAGAGTTTGCTACACTGAAAGTAAAGGGGCTGAATAATTTTGCACCCCACTTTTTCAGTTTTTATTTATTTTAAAAAAGTTTGAAATAGCCAATGAATTTCGTTCCACTTCATAATTGGGACCCACTTGTTGTTGATTCTTCACAAAAAATTACAGTTTTATATCTTTATGTTTGAGGCCTGAAATGTGGCAAAAGGTCGAAACGTTCAAGGGGCGAATACTTTCGCAAGGCACTGTAAGTATAAATCATGTACTTACAAACATATTTTTCAAGATAGGCTTATTTACTATGAACAAACCATTTATAACTGTGAATAAATGCTTTACTGATGATGAATTATGTAAGAACGATTAATTAATAATGATGAAAAAAAACATTAACTAATAGGCTTATTTACTATGGACAAACCATTTATAATTGTGTGAAGAAATACTTTACTCATGATGAACTATGTATGAACAATTAATAAGTAACAATGAACAAACCATTAACTAATAGTTAACTAATGCTTAATAAATGATGAATTATGGATAGTTATTATAAAGTGTTACCAATAAGTCTTCTAAATCTTTCACTAAATCCTCCATTCTGCACATTTTGGGTCCAAGTCTGCGTCCCTAGACAGGACAGTGCTCTTCTCTGAAGCCGAGCTAATAGACAGAGACACCTTCAGTTGGTCATTAATCAGAGACTCCAGGACCTGGGACAGACATGGCTGTTTGGACATTGGTCTACAATTGTTGAGATTGTTTTTATCACCTCCCGTTTGTAAGGGTACAACATGCACTGTTTTCCAAATGCTGGGAATTATTTTTATTATTATAATTATTAAATTGAGAATATGAGTTATTTGTTCTGAGAGAAAATGTGCTGAGAGCTTAAACAAGACAAAGGGGTCCAAATTATTTATTTCCTGGGATCGATTTTAAGCAGGGCATCTGTAACTACACTAGCAGAGACAGGATGGAGGGTAAATGTCTGGCTGTGAGGAACAGTGAAATCATTGTCATCAGTTGGAAGGTTTCTAATTCCCCATTCTTTAAAAGGTGACCAGCAGCTTCATGGAGTTGGTACAGTGTGTGTGGAGGACTCTGCCTTCTAGTTAGGATTCTTTCAGCGAAGGTCCTATACAGTCAACACAACCGGATGGGGAGGGAGGGGCCATGGGTTGTATGTTAACTGTGGTGTCTGGGGGAGGAAGAGAGGAAGAGAGGAGGCCAGCACAAAGGCCCAGAGATGCCCAACAAGGTAAGGACAAGCAGAGGGGCAATTTTAGCCATCAGGGGAGGCCCTGGCCCCTAGGCCTAGATTGACTAGCTGCAGCCACCAGAAGGGCCCCGGCCCCTAAGGCCTAGATATATACTAGCCAGCAGCCCTCCGGGGAGGCCCCTGGCCCTAAGGCCTAGATATACTAGCTGCAGCCATCAGGGAGGGGCCTGGACCTAAGGCCTAGATATACTAGCTGCAGCCATTAGGGAGGCCCCTGGCCCTAAGGCCTAGATATACTAGCTGCAGCCATCAGGGAGGCCCCCGGGCCCTAAGGCCTAGATTACTACAGCTGCAGCCATCAGGGGAGGCCCCTGGCCCTAAGGCCTAGATATACTAACTGCAGCCATCAGGGAGGCCCCTGGCCCTAAGACCCTAGATATACTAGCTGCAGCCATCTTACGTACCGTGAAGTTAACAGCAAGGATATCGTGGCCTTTACACGCAGGGTCTCTGATTACAGAGCACAGCGCGTTTATCAGGTTGTAGCACGGTTGCCTCTCAGGAAAGACACAAAGAAGCAAAACTTCCGGTACAGGCCCAACAAGTGGGCCAGATGAGGAGATACAGCCTCAGACTGTTGTAGCCTGCAGCATTGCTCTGAGGTCTTCCAATCAGATGCTCCCTGATGTTCCCAGATCCAGGTTTAAAACTAAAGGTGGCCGGAGCCTTTTCAGTGGCTGCTCCAAACCTCTGGAATAGTTTACATATTCATATAAGAACTGCTCGGACCACTAATAAGTTTTAGTCCTTGCGCTTCAGTACTATTCGTTGGCTTTTCAATTCAAGTTGAGCTTTGACACCTTGAGCTTTTTCTACTGTTGGTTATATTGTATTGTGTATTGTTTGTGTATAATATTAATTTTGGTTTTTGAGCTTGTTAAGCACTTTGGTCAACTATGGTTGTTTTTACATGTGCTAAATAAATAAACAATTAATAGATGAAGAAACCAGAATTTGGACTGAGCAAGACAGCGAGCCATCATGACATCAGTGTCATGTAGTTCCTCTGATGCAGTCAATGATTTCTCACACAACTTAACTCTCAATCAACAGCAGTAGTTTTATCTTGTGAGTATTTTGTGATTAATTAGTTTGAGACTTGTTAAGAAAAGTTATAATGTTCAACAACAATAATATTATCACATTATATTCTGTATAAAGTGTAAAGAAAATCCATGAAGACATTGTTAAAAAAAGATAAAAATAATGTGTAGTGAAGAAGTGAACACGCAAATTATGCCATGTATGTTTAAAAAAAACATTCTGAATAATTTAATTTACGTGTTGTTCGTAGTTCCATCCATCCAGCTGCTTTTGGTATTTCTTCGGGTCGGGATGTCAGCTAACCTATCTGCTAAAACCAAATGATAATGAAATAAATTCTATTTTAAACTAATACAATACTAATATATTATCACTAAAGACATTGTTAAAACTAAAACTTAGAGTATGGAGTAATGAATGAGTGAAAACACATATATACAACGTTATATAAGTTCTTATTGTCTCTTGTTGTGAAATTGCTAAACACGACCCCATCTGAAATCAGCACTACCATCATCAATGTTGGCATTGTGAGATCATAAATGATGTGACATCATCAGTGACATCACCCAAGATCTGGGTCCTGGGTGCAGCTGTCGCTGTGGTCTTGCTACACTCTGCGATTCCCTGCAATGTCCTGCAGCGTCCTGCCACGTCCACTGTGTCCACCCATGCTCTGCTGTCCCACGTTACATCCTGTAACACCCTGCTGTGTCCGGCTATGACATGAACTACTACAACTACCATCGTAGTCACTGTTCTATTATCTTTAATGTGACTATTATCGCCACTGTTCATCACATCCCCAACCGGCCCCGTCAGACACCGCCTACCAAGAGTCTGGGTCTGCTGAGGTTTCTTCCTAAAAGGGAGTTTCTCCTCGCCACTGTCGCAATAGCCACTGCTAATGCTTGCTCTTGGGGGAATTACTGGAATTGTTGGGGCTTTGTAAATTATAGAGTGTGGTCTAGACTTACTCTATCTGTAAAGTGTCTCGAGATAACTCTTGTTATGATTTGATACTATAAATAAAATTGAATTGAATTGAATCACAGAACATTATCTTGAGAGTTTATAAATACCTGTTACTCCCATCAGGTTTTTTTTTGACAATGCCATCGCAGAGCGCAGACACGCCACCACTCCGTTCGTGACGTCGGTGGACTCCGTATTTCTCATGTCCAGACACAGGAGAGTTGTCCGAACGGCGACGCCAGCCAACGCTAATAAACATGAATTCTTGGGGCCCAATGAAGTGTAATGATCTCATTCTTTTTAATTAAATTCAATTCGTTTATTTATAGTATCAAATCATAACAAGAGTTATCTCGAGACACTTACAGATAGAGTAGGTCTAGACCACACTCTATAATTCACAAAGCCCCAACAATTACAGTAATTCCCTCAAGAGCAAGCAGTGCGACAGTGGCGAGGAAAAACTTGCTATTAGGAAGAAACCTCGGACAGACCCAGGCTCTTGGTAGGCGGTGTCTGACGGGCCGGTTGGGGATATGATGAACAGTGGCGATAACAGTCATAATGGAACAGTGACTTGGAAATGGTAGTTGTAGTAGTTCATGTCATATCAGTCGCGCAGGGCGTTACAGGATGTGGCGAGTGGCCCAGCAGAGCATGGATGGACGTAGCAGGACAGCAGGGGTTCAGCAGGACGCAGCATGACATTGCAGGGCACCGCTGAGCTCAGCAGGGAGTGCAGCAGGACCACTGCGACAGCTGCAACCAGGGTCTTGGTGCCAACGTTCTCCAAGGAAATAACGCTGGGTGAAAAATATAAGGACCTCGGGAGGAAAACCTCAGAGCTAGGTTAGTAAAAGCATTTCTGGGACGGGATGCACACAAACATGGTAATAGAAAGGGAGAGGAGAGAGCAGCTCAGTGTGTCAGAGGAAGGAAGTCCCCCAGCAGTCTAGAACTATAACAGTGTAACTAAGAGAGACAGGCAGTTTAAGACAATTAATTTTAATTGTGTGTGGGACTAAAATCACTCCATGTTCAATTATCAACACTAATAATTATCCTCATTATGAGTCATCATAGGAAGTGGTGACATTGATAGTGGGAAATAATTTCCTATGCATAGTGATAGTAGTTGTTATTCTGGATTAATGTGGGCTTGTAATGTGCAAGTGAAGACTAGTGAGAAAGGGATGACAGCTGACATTTGTGTATGAGATATCAATACTGCCTCAAATTCATCAGTTCACCTCTGTCTTCAGATTACAGTAGATAGATGAGAGATGGACGCCACCCTGGCTGCGTTAGAAATGGGCTGTGGCAGCGTAACTGTCTTCACAATATGACCACAAAGTTGTTATGCTCAAGTGATGTCATGCATATCTGTTTGTTTTGTATTCTTTGTAGAGAGAGAGAGAGAGAGAGAGAGAGAGAGAGACTTTGGCCACGTTGCAGCACTCTCTCTCCCAGTATACTGTGAACTGTACTTTAGAAGATCATGAGTGCGTCTCATCTGTTGTCTGATCATGCCAAAAATTAGGTTGAGATATCTACAATTATGACTAGAAACAATGCAATTGCAGATATCCACAAATGTATTGTTGGTATATGTTTTTCATTTTGAATATCTGAAATTTAAATTATGACCAGTAACTGTTGGATTGTAGATTTCTAATAATGGAGTTCGAACTAATAAATATCCTATTGCATAAATCTAGTATGTTCATTCTGGATCAGAAGAATAACGATATATCTGAAATTGAAAGCTCGAAATAATTAGAAAGTGACGTCATCTGTCCTAGGAAAAATGAAGTTGTGGATATTGTAGGAAAAAAGCGACCCATTCTACTCTTGCCCAAAAGCCAGAGTCTTTTAAGAACCACCGGTCACTTCTCAAAGTTTCCCCTTCTTATTGTGTAAGTTTGCGAAAAGGCAGACCAAGAAATGAATACTCAGGATTCCGTTCAGTTAAACTATAAACAATCTTTAGTAAAATGATATAACAAATGAAACAATTTTTCATATGCATATGGATCAGCCGCCCCTTCGGAGACTTTCTCTCCTAACCACCAACAAAGCTCTTTCCGGGTCTGACACCGGACCTTCCCTTTTCCCTATTATTTTTATTCATCTTCAGGTTCCTCCTCTCGCCATTATGCTGGGCACCAATTGGTTGGATATCACTCAGACTTTCTGTCTCTGAGAAGATAGAGAAGTTTGCGCCTAGAGATTGTCTGTTCCTTTAAGAGATTTCATTAGGTGCATTCTGTTCCAATTGTTTATTAACCAAATGAGGAGCACTTTTGCTCCACTAAATTTGAACCCGTCTTATCTTACACATGCCAGACAGGAGGAGACAGCGAGGCCATCCCAGGCTACAGCACATTCTTATTCTTGAACCCAATATATTTCTACAATATCTGAAATCACAATGTTGTGAGACAAATCACTGACTTCATCAGAGGTCAGAGATCATAAATGATGATGTCACATGAACTTAAGACGCTAGCCTCAGACATAACAGCACATAATACTACTACTGATTTTTTAAAAAATCTTTTTTAACAATGTCTTTATGGATTTTTCGTTACATTTAGAATAAAAGGTAATAATGTTATTGTGTAGCACATTACATTACACTACAACTATTTTTAAACGAGTCTCAAACTAATTAATCACAAAGTACTCACATATAAAACTACTGCTGTTGATTGAGTCATGATGGCACGCTATTCCTTGCTCAGGCCATATTCAGGTTTTCTTTCTTTCTTCTTGTTCATTTAAATTTTTATTAAACATGATGTTGATGTTAATTAAACAATTAATAAATGAAGTATAACCTTTTTTACTATTCTATGGCTTGAAGGAACTGAGGCTACTGTCATGTCATGTTTGGGCTACATGTTTATTAGCGCTACCGCTGCCGTGGGATAACTCTCCTCCCGTCTGTGGACATGGGAGGACCTTCCAGTCCCACCGTCTACAGACATTTTATGATGTCAAATTACTGTGACTTCAATTCAATGACACTATAGTGATGTCACTAGTGATTAAACTAAGATTTTGTTGCAAAATTTTTGAAAATCACTGATTTGTTACTCACCCCCATTTGAGGCAGAACATCATCAATGACATCATGGTACGCCGCAATTGTCAGGAATTCTTGACAATCAGAACTGCAAAGAAAAACTTTTCCTTTATTTGTGACTGATTATCTACTTTACCTGTTCTCCAGCAGTTCCTAGTTCCATCCATGAATATGAGGATTAGTAAGTGCCCAAAACTATTGATCTGTTACATAGAAACTATTGTTCGTCATAGACCAGCGGGAGGGTATAGTAGCTACAGACAGGCACCCCTTCTCTTCTCTGCTTCTCTCTATAGTCTACAGATTCATCTACCAAACCCTTATAGGTTGGTTCCGTTTGCCTTGCACCAGATCTTAGTTATGCTGTTATAGTCTAGAATGGGATGGGGATCCTTTACACACTGCCTTCTCCTCTCTTCCCCATCTGTGTCACATTCATGTCCCAGAAATGCTAGTGGAGCTCATCCCCCGAGTCCTTAGTTTTCTCACCACATTATCCCCTTGGAGGGTGGCACCTTAAATCATGGTTGCAGCTGCTGCTGTGGTCCTGATCGGTGCCCTGGCTACGCCCCCACTACACCCTACTAATGCTGCTAACTATTATATCTAGTCATATTTCCATTATCTTTATTGTTACTATAATTGTCACTGTTCATCATACCAACTGCTAACATTATTATGGATCATATTTCTTTCTAGTATATCTTTATCAGTGTCTGTGTCCCAACTAGCACCGTAGATTCCCACCCCAAGAGGGTGTGTGTGTGTGTGTGTGTAATACACTTCAATTCCTAATTAATTGTTAGTCACCAGGTGTATTTTGTGTGAACTGATCTAAAGTGAGGAACACTTATTAATAATATCTATCAAGTTATGATTAATCCAGGTAGTGAGGAAGCATCTACTAGTTGTTAGTTAAGTATGTTGTGTGTGCTCATCTAAAGTGAGGGTAATCTATGCCTCACAAAGCATTTACAAATGAGATTGAAAGGCCCCATCTGTGTGGGGGAGGGTAACCAGTATCAGACAAGGTATTTTGGCCTTTAAACCTTGAGCTCTTTGGGTTGATTAATGTAACATAACTGGATTGTCATATAAAATTCAGAATACATCCCCTGTTCTGAAATGATGAATTTCAAGGACTGTACAGTATTTTTAGCAAGGGACTGCCTTTTTTAGGTTATGGAGTGATTTTTCTTAGCATTCAGTCATATATTCTGGCATTGTGTATGTGTCACATTCCTGAGTGAGCAAAGGGATATTTAGAGCAACAGAAAAATATAATAAATTGAAAGCACACGATATTATATTCTGAAGAGAAATTATATGAAAAACTAAAAAATGATTTTGTTTTTGACCAAACAAAAATATATTATGTGCTGAATAAATGAATCAGCATTTGTCCGATTATCAATGTAATAATGTGCATTAATCACCTCTCTCACTTCCAGTCTTACCCATATGCCCTCACAAAGTCACTAAATCTTTTCACAGCATTACATTGTGCTGCAAAATCATTATGGGAGACAGGCCTATGTAGATGGTACATTGTGATTGTCAGAAATATAACTATAAGAAATGTACACAAAAAATATATAATCTGCCGTGGCAGGCAAAGTGCTTAAACTCCTTTTTTTTCTTCTGATAATTATAATCTGTGTCACATGAAGTTATAAGGTTAGGTGAATAGAGAAGGCATATTTGATGGCTGTCAAATAGTACAGCATTGTAAAAATGGAGTTTGCATAAAAAGCACAACCAAAAAATATTTTTCCCAACAGTTTTATTGGTCTTAAAGCCCTGGTACACATTTCTCTCGCTATATTATTTTATTGTGCACAAAGTATTTAATTGGCTTCCAGTGTTCCATTGTCCAGTCTTATTTTCATTTAAGCTTCTTTGACAGTCTACTTTACAGGAACTTCATTACCTCTCAGGGAAGTCCTTGAAATGTTATTCCATGGTTTCTCTCAGACTGTGACCAGGGCCTTCTTGATTTCTCTATACATAAAAAAAGAGAAGAAAGTAAGTGGAAAATTGAAATGAAAATCACTATCCATCAATTTGTAACAGATGTCAAGAGTTCTCCATGTATACAACATTCTTTGGAGTCTTAGGAAAACACACCCTTTGATGGAAACAAGTTTTTAATGACCCCGTTTCCTTGAGGTAGCAGCCAAAGTGTGATCTTGAATGTCCACCCTCTGAGCTCCTGAAACCCACCTCCCTGTAAGGACCAGTAGAATGCACCTGAACACAACACCTCCCTGTGAACCAGCACGCCCAGAATGACACCTTACACCACCTCCCTTAAGACAAACACATAACACGCCCTGAATGCACCTGAACACACCTCCCTGTAACACCTAGCACGCCCAGAATGCACTTGAACACACCCCTCCTGGACACCAGCACTCCAGAATCACTTGAACACACCTCCCATAAGACCAGCACTCTTGAGAATGCACCTGAATCACACCCTCCCCGTAAGACCAGCACACCCAGAATGCACCTGGAACACACCTCCTGTAACACCAGCACACCCAGAATGTACCTGAACACATATATATTTACTACATATATCTACATATACTATATATGATACCAGGCTGTATTACAGAGCACAGTCAGAAATGGGATGTCAGGAAAGCATGGCAAATATCTAAAAACATACATCGTTAAAGCTTGCTTTGTCAGGGTGACTCCCAATGAAGGTTGTGGAGAGGAATAGAAACCAGTCTCTCCAGGCAAATCACAGAGAATATGGTCTGATCCACTCTATTCCCAGCCAAGTGGGAGGAGCTCTTATCCCTCTGGAAAGAAGATATAGGGTACCCCAACATTTGAAACGCCTACCTCTTTTAAATACAGTACCTAATTGGGTCTGTTTTCTTTGTGTGTTTCTACTCGGAGTTTAAACATTAATAATGGGGAGATGCTGGTAACTTCTTTCCATATCCCTCATAGGCTAACCCCAATGTAAACTAGCCTCACTGTGACCTCATCAGCTACAAAACCATAGCAACAATGCTTGTTGAGTCAAGAGGGAGTTGTGGAATAGCTCTAGTGATCGATGCAAGGTGGATGTAATAGGTAGCTGTTATCACTGATACAGGAACAGATGTGAAAATATGATGTGGAGTGGATGATGTGGCAGTAGGCACATATCACTTTTGTTGAGTAGCTGTGGCTATAGAGGTAGAGAAGTGTACCCCATAATCCACAAAGGACGATCTAACCCTGACTCCTCCGGCCAACGTAACAAAGTGTCCTGAAGTACAGAACCCTGAGTGCTACTGATAGTAGAGTAGCTGTCCACCGTTCTACTAATACTAGGGATGGCTTACAGCAATAAAAAGAATTTTAATTTCACATTGTGTGTATGTGTAAAGCGAGTTTGAAGTATATGTGTTAGGCTCTAGAAAAAAATACTCTTAGAGAAATATGGTGTGATCACAGTGGTATTTCCTTTTACTGGCAAATACCAGACAGGCAGAAGACTTGTTGGAGCATGTATGGAACACGGTCCTTTCATTCTCCTTCATCCAGTTTTATTACAGTCAGTAAGTTACCCGCAAGCGTTGACTGTGGTTAGAAGTAGAACAGGTGAGTAGCATCTTACCTCCGGCTGCAGGTAGCAGTAAACAGGGAGTTAGTACCGCAATGGTGGGCTAAGCCTTGCAGTACAACAGTGAGCTACCACTTCACTAGGGCTTAGGTGTAGCAGTAGAAACAGGTGAGTTATTACCCGTAGCGTGGGTGGTTTAGCAGTGGTGAATAGGTGAGTTAGCAAATCCCGCAGCTGGGTATGCCTTTGCATGTAGAAACAGGAGAGATCACCCGCAGCTGGCTGTGTTCTAGCAGTAGAACAAAAACATTTCTCGGCCAAAAATGGCCTAAAAGTGCATTTTCAGTTTTCTCAGTCAAAATTCCTCGGTGTCCTACACTGGCACCCTATTTATCACCTTCTCTCCAACGCCTCTGTTCTTCGACATTGTTTTGGTTGTTTTTTCCCAACATTTAGGTCACTTTTTTAACATTCTAGTGGCATTTTTCGTAAATTCTTTCTTTTTCTTTTGTTGTTGGTTTTGGACAATTTATAAAGATTTTAACCTTTTCTCCAACATGTTAATATTTTTATTTTGGGCACTTTTGTTGACAATTCCTGTTACAAACATAGTAAAAAAAAATAGAACTTTATTTCCCATGTTTTTTCCTTTCAATAGCTCTTTTGAAAATCTTTTCAATTTTTTTGCCTTTTTGATCCTTAGATTTAGAAGTTACTCAGTCTTTGTGCAACAAATCCCACAACAGTTTTATATCATACTAAAGAGATACAGATATGCAGAGTAAAGTCTCTACAGCTTTTATATAATATAAATAGATATGAGAGTAAAGTCCCAAACAGCTTACACAAATCATATAATGAGAATAAAAGTTTCAACTTTTTTAAGATAATACAAAGAGAGTAGATACAAGTAAAGTCTTAGACACTGATATAAGAAGTCAGTAGTCTAACTATATATGATATCTAGATACTGCATTTCCTACAGAAAATGTGTGAATGCTGCTAAATAGCTACAATCTCTAAAGCCAAACTGGATTCATAGCTTAAACCCTGTAAGAAGCTGAAGTAGTGAGAATAGCTGAAAAATTATGAATTATTTTACTTAACTTGAATTTCATTGACAGTTAACACACCACCTCAATGTAAAAAAAAGGATGTGAAATACACACACATACACACATACACACAGTCACACTAACCAAAATGAGGTAAAATGATAGTAGTGCTTCTAGACAAGTCTCTGTTTAGGTACTTCTGGCTGTGGCCACAGCCATGCTGTGCAGATTTGGTTTAGGGTTGCCTGGCTATTCTGGTCTCACTTCTCACCCCACCCTATCATTGTGGCCCCCTCAGGTACCTAGATCCCACCCTAACCCTCCCTCACCTTTGGTGAGCTAAGTATAGGACACTGCACAAAGGAGCAGACCTCCAACCCAACTCATAGCTTACAGAGAGGGACATCACCATCCTGAGGAGGGCTATATCCACTTAAAGTGTAGGATGACATCCACCGTAGATCTGACTGGTTGGCCGCAGGACAGGTGGGAACAAAGTAATTAGAAACAAGAAGCAGTAACTCCCACAGATATGAACTCTGGCTGAGCAGTGTTTGAAGAGGGTGTTTGAGGACAAACCCGCTTCCCAGCTTGAGCCCACGTCACTTGGGCTACGCATGAGCTGGGACAGACTCAGAAGAAGTACTGCAAGGGGGTGATTGGAAAGGCCAACGGTAGGGAAGCCTCTAAGAAAACACATAGCAAAAAAAACTGCAACCAAAACATAAGAGGGAAACACCTGTTTTTAAACATCCAAGCATGGTTGGAGAGTCGTCAATGATTTTATACTAGTACGGTGGTTTCTTCATTTACTTGAACTTGCAAAATATTTAATCTTTTTAAACTAAGTCTTGTGGTAAAGCAGAAGTAAAAAGACAATATATATATATATATAAAAAGAGTAGCTGTAATCCTCGCTACTCTCTGCATCAAGAATCAGAACACTCCTAGAAAGTTTCCACTAAAGCTTAAACGTGCATTCCCAAATTGTACTACTATCCACCATAGCAATAATCTCTGGGAGAGAATTCTACCTAAAATGTGTTGAATCACCTTCATGGGGGTCTTTTACTTTCTAAATGGTAGTCACTTGATCTGAACCATTGAACTTAACTATTCCTATTGCTTCAGAAGTGTGATAACCTGACAATCAAGAAGCATTTCAAAACTGCACTCAAATAATATCTAAACCGTTTGTGATTGTTTGCTTCTCTCATAGGATCTGGGTGCTTAAACCCACAGTTCATTGATGATGGAGCCTAACAACGATGGATACTGGTCAAGGAGCTCTGGGTAGTGAGGAGGTGACATGAAGGGGAGGGGGGGGATGGAGAGGGGTGTTGATTTCGCCTTTGCTGTTTCAGCACCCAGCAAAATTTCACGGTGAATGCCACACATGCCAACGGAACATGCTCTAACAACGGTGAGGGTAACGCTGGCTTCCCGTTGCACATTACCAGTCTGACTCTTAGACAGGACCTCCTGCTTCGCTGGAAGCCCCAGGAACAGAGAGTGTTACTGAAGTGTTACGATGGGATATTTCATACTTCCAGGTCAGACAAATGCCCTTCTTATCTGACTTAACCAAACCGTAAAATGATGGCTCATGGTAATAGGTTAAAAACAAAACAATGAAACAGTGCTTCGTAGTGGGTACCTAAGTTTCCCTATATTGCCACGCCGTGACAGCAGAGAATAGACATATTATCCAAGGATCACACAATTCATGAGCAGTATTTGACAAAACAGTTTACTTTGATGAGAATATTTTCTTCCTGGCTCTGTAGTTTATGAGTGGGAAGTGGATGTGGTGATCGGATGACCGCTTACCAACAAGAAAAGGAAAGCTGTTGTTCTGGGTTCACTCAGCTGAGCCTAGAGTCTTTGGAGGCGCTGCTGGAGAAGGCCTACGCCTAAGTATGGATCGGGTTTCCTTGTTTTGTTTCATCCAAACGTTAATCCAGTGAAAATGTACAATATATAGTTGGTAAATCTGGTCACATCCCTCTGTGTCTCTGAGCTGGTAGCCAGGAAGCGTACCAAGGAGGGGTCCTTGACAGGAGGATACCCTACTGAGGGTTTTGAGGATTTTACAGGAGGGGATTTCGGTAGCGATACCACTTTAGACAAAGCTCCAATCGACGCCTTCCAAACTGCGCAGAAGGTCCAAGGATCGGGGTTCACTTCTGCTTAGTTGCCATTAAAGTAGGTGGTCTTATTTCCATAGTAATTTGCTTTATTTTCATTCTATTCCATAGCCACCTAAAAAGCCAACACACCAACAGAAGTGTAAAAGTAATCAAGGTTACCGTAGATTGAAGTGGGGTTGTTCTTGCGTTTTCAGACCACCAGTGCCGTAGACAGAGGTGTTACACCCTAAACTTGTCAAGGACATGGCTACTCAGTCACTGGTGCAGAGGGAGGTATATGGATATCCAAACCCACAACACTATGCTGTTTTTCAACCGTACGCAACCACGTCACGGGTTGCCTCTCCCAGGTTAATTTCCGGCATGTTTGTTCCAGCGCTTTGTCTCGCATG
>NC_053118.1:40945739-40948239 GCF_010015445.1 Perca fluviatilis
TTGTTGTTAGCTGGTTCGGTTGCGTGGTCACTGCATCACTCTCCTCGCTGCCACTCCTTATGTGGGCTCTGGAGTCCTTTCTCACCATTGCTCTCACTCGCTGCCACGCACCTTCGCTATGTGATCTGGAGTCGCTGCTGTAATCATCTCTCCTCGCTGCCATGCACGCTGTATGACTCTGGGGTCACTGCCTGGCCATCGCTCTCACTCGCTGCCGCACGCATCGCTATGTAGGTCACTACTCACCAGCTATCTCCTTTGCCACGCACCTCACTGTAGGTCACTCATAATCATCTCTCACTCATGCCACACCACTATGAGCTCTAGGTCACTAGCTAATGCATCACTCTCTCACTCATGCTACCGCACACTCATATGTGACTCTGGAGTCACTGCTCACCATCGCTCGCATCGCTGCCACACACACACGCACTGACTCTGGAGTCACTGCTGCGTAATCGCTCTCTCGCTCGCTATCACCACCCACACTCACTATGTACTCTAGAGTCACTGCAGCCATCCTCTCACTCAGCACCGCACACACACACGCCTATGTGACTGGAGTCAGCCTTTCGCCATCATCTCTCCTCGCTGCCACCCACGCTCATATGTGACTCTGGAGTACTCTGCTCACCATCGCTCTCACTCAGCTACCACGCACCTCGATATGACTCCTGGAGTCACTACTCACCATCACTCTCACTCGCTGCACGCACACTCCGATATGTGACTCTAGGAGTCACTTCGCCATCATCCTCTCCTCCTTGCCACTCATATGAGACTCTAGAGTCTACTGCACCATCGCTCTCCTCCTTTACCACACACACACCTCCTATGACTCTGGGATCGCCTCACCATCACTCCTCTCCTCACTTTACCACACACCTCATATGACTCTAGAGTCCTCTCACCATCACTCTCCTCTTTGCCACACACACACACACTGGGACTCTGGGAGTCACTTGCTCATACCATCCTCCGCTCGCTTTGCCACACACACCTCACTCTAGTCCTGCTCACCATCATCGCTCCTCCTTTACCACACACTATGACTCTAGAGTCACTGCTCACCATCCTCCTCTCCTCCTTTACCACACACACACTCATATATGACTCTGGAGTCACTACTGCATCCTCAACTCACTCCTTTAACACACTCACTATATATGACTCTAGGAGTCTCCTACTTTCACCATCACTCCTCTCCTCACTTTAACCACACTCATATGTGACTCTAGAGTCTCTACTCATCATCACTCACTCCTTTAACACACACACTCATCTATGACTCCTAGAGTCACTCTTGCATGCCGGGGCTAATCGCTTCGGCACTCACTCGACACCACACACCAACCGAATAAACCATCAGGCCACTTGCTATGCTTTAGGAGAAGCTCTGCATGGAACCTCCACGGCAACAGAAACACCGGCTATTAAACTATTTAAAAATGCCGATCTGTAAGCTAACAATACAGTGATCAGTGATGATTCTTTCCGATAATCAACGCAGCCTGCAGTGTTTCAGGTCACCTTCTCGAAAGCTCGTCTCAGCTACGCTTGGAACCTCGACTGAGCAGGTGCTAACAAAGTACCTGTTAGCGGAGTACCAGGACTTTCAGTGGAAAACCAAAGAAAGGACGAGGAGTATAGGTAGTGGCAGTGGAGTACCATGTAATGGATGGCAGCCGATGTGAACGCCTTCGAATGAGGTTGCAAACAGCAAGATGAAACAATGTAAAATCATACATTCCCAGGGCTTAACTTTTATTGGCTTTTTGAACCGAGATGGTTCATGAGAACAGACTGATGTAAAGGGCTGTGATGGAAGAGCGATATGGACATTCATATTGGTCTGATCAGCTTGAGATGAAGCAGGAACAGAGAACAACCATACCATCAAGCTCCTAGTAAGCTAATTTGACAAGTGATGAGATGGGATATGTGATGATGATGATGTGGTGGTTATATTGATGTGTGAGATGTCGGATGACTGATGAGTGATATGGATGTGATGCAATGATGAGATTTTGGTATTTCGGTGTGATGCTCTGTAGGATGTCTCTGAAGAGAGGTGTGTATTGATGCGATGAGATGAGTGTCTGTATGTAGGTGTTGTGCACTGAGGTATATTGTCTGAGGAGAGTGATGGCGGTGTTACGTTGCTGTGATGTGTGCTATGGTGTTGTGTCGAGATGGTGTTGACTGCTGGTGATGCTGATTATGGTTAGTGTTTTGAGTGTGATGATGTGTTATGACTGAGGGGTGATATGTGCGTGTGTTTGTGTGTGGTTGCTGAGATGATGGTGTCTGAGTTGTGTGTGTTGGTTGTGTTGTGTGTAATGAGGTGATGATGATGATGATATTGATGATGATGTATGTGATGATGACGGGTGTGTGGCTGTAGGGGCGCGGTGGTGTGTGTGTGTGTTTGTGTGTGTGTGTGTGTGTGTGTGTGGTGTCTGTGTGATGTGTGTGTGTGTCTGTGTGGTATGTGTGTGTT
>NC_053118.1:40950739-40965739 GCF_010015445.1 Perca fluviatilis
GACAAGACATCGGGAAAAAGTGACACAAATATCGGTAAAAGCTTCAAAACATTGGAAGTTACAACAAAAGCTTCAAATACATTGGGGAAAAGTGAAAAATGTTTTAATTTAAAATTTTCACCCAGAAAAACCAAAGTTGCATGGTGTTGGGAGGAGACAACACAGGGGTTAAGACTAGTATCTTCTGTCAAAGAGGAGTTCTTGTTTCTGACAGAATCTAGAGCTGTGGAAGAGAGTCAGGGCTCCATCTGGTGGAACAATCCTCAACTCATCCTCACACACACACATTATCTCTCTTCATTGGTCCCTTCATCAATTAGAAGTGTGAGTGTGTGTGTTTGTGTGTGTCTGTGTGTGTGTGTATAATGTGTGTATAATGTGTGTGTGTATGTTTTAATGTGTGTATGATGTGTTTGTGTGTATAATGTGTCTGTGTGTAATGTGTGTTAATGTGTGTGTGTGTGTGAGTGTAATGTGTGTATAATTGTGTGTGTGTGTGTGAGTGTAATGTGTGTATAATGTTTGTGTGTGTAACGTGTGTCTATAATGTTGTGTGTGTGTCTGTGTATAGTGTGTGTGTGTGTGTAGCGTGAGTGTAATTGTGTATATGTGTGTAAAAGTGTGTGTATAATGTGTGTGTTTATTATTATTATATTATTGTGTATTATATTATAATGTGTGTATTGTATAATGTATATGTATTATGTATGTATAATGTGTGGTGTATATGTGTGTGTGAAATGTGTATTATTATGTATTGTGTGTGTATAATTGAGTATGTGTGTGTGTGTGTATTATTATTTATTGTAGCGTGTGTGTAATGTTTGTGTGTGTGTGTATTAGTGTATTATGTGTGTGTATTGTAATGTGTATAATGTGTGTGTGTGTGTATTATGTGTGTAATGTGTATAATGTGTATGTATTGTGTTTTGTAATGTGTGTATAATGTTTGTGTGTGTAATGTGTATAGCGTTGTGTTGTGTGTGTAACATGTGCGTAATGTGTATAATGTGTGTGTGTGTGTGTGTGTAGCGTGCGGAAATTATTTCATTTACAAATGGTTGTTTCATTATTTGTTAAGTATAAATCATGTACTTACAAACATATTTTTCAAGATAGGCTTATTTACTATGAACAAACCATTTATAACTATGTGAACAAATGCTTTACTGATGATGAGTTATGTAAGAACAATTAATTAATAATGATGAACAAAAAACATTAACTAATAGGCTTATTTACTATGAACAAACCATTTATAACTGTGTGAACAAATACTTTACTCATGATGAACTATGTATGAACAATTAATAAGTAATAATGAACAAACCATTAACTAATAGTTAACTAATGCTTAATAAATGATGAATTATGGATAGTTATTATAAAGTGCTACCCAAATGTCTAGTCAGGATGTACTGATATATGTATGCTCCTTTGACCCTGTTCACACAAAATAGTTTGCAACATAGTTTCCTCTATGATAACCACAGTCCCCACCCTCCACCCCCAACCAGGCCTTTTCCTACCCAGCAACAGAAGAGCTAAAGTACCGTCTGCTTTCTCCTTCCTTTGTTCATTCTCTCAGATCATTCTGGGATGTACTGAAACCTTCTTTGCACAAAGAATAAAGACTTAAAAGACTTTGTTGACAGAAGCATAATTTCAGATCTCACCTTCTATGTATTATAATTTCCACCACACTCATTAGCAAACAATTCACTGTTATTCTCCATAATACCTCAACATATACTGTATATTTGGACATGTGTACAGGGTGTTATTCTATTATTCGTGTGGTGGTGTGCCGTGTGGTGCCATGACGTGACAAGCCGTTTGCTACCATACAAGAGACTGCTTTGATTTAATTGTTAACTCAAGTGTTTTGTTTATGTAACATTTCATCTACATCAAGAATAATAAATGATCATTGAATCGGGTACATCAAGTTCTACTCCTCATCTTTACAACTGCACGCGTCAAGATATATCCAGCTCAGCCACAAGTAGCAGCAAACCAGGGGCCTGTTTCACAAAAAGCAGAATATCTAAATCCAGGATAACTGATAAAGCGAGGCTTGACCTAGTCTAATCTGTGCATCCTGGCTGGTGCCGTTTCACAAAGGCCAAGCGCGGCTGAGGAGAGAGACTAGGTCGAGCCAGGCTAATAATTCAGATAGATGTGTGGGCCACGGCTTTCCTCAAAAGACTGGCGAGGTCGATCACAGATTTAGTGATGCCAAAATGGAGAATACGTATTGTACATACTTTATACAGAGTGAGCAGCAGCTTCTTGTGGAAGTATGATGACGTGAAACACATGAGTTGTATAAAAGAAAAGAAACATGGCCGCTGTAATGAAACACGAGAAAAGCGCAGCAGACGATCACCGGACCGACTGAATGCAGCCTAAACATAACTAACCACTGCTCTGAATTGAAACCGTCATAATCATACCATTCAAGGATTAGGCTACTAATCATTTTCACAAATTAACAGTTGTACTCTTTGCCATTGAAATTTACCATCAAGATCAATTTTCTACAACGCTAAAATATGATGCATAAATATCTCTTTCACTCTGTTCCTCCCTCTCTCTCTCTCTCTCTCTCTCTCTCTCTCATGGGCTAAAAATATAAATTTCCTAAGTCATATTAACTTCCACTGCTCGCTTTTTAATGCAAAGTGTAGCATACAACTGTTCGTTTTTGCAAATGACAGTGACTCATTGAATGGTTTCAGTTAAGAGCAGTATTTCATAAATGGATATTTTTAGACTATCATTCAGTCGGTCCGCTATTATCTGCGCCGCTTTTTTTCGCTTTTTTTTTTTTATAGAAGACGAGTTTCTTTCTCTACATGTTATATGCCTTGCTCCCTCATATACTGTATGGACATAGAAAATAAAGACACTGAAGAATTGGACTAAAATCTAGAAACTATAAAGATAATTAAGTGATAAATTCCATGCAAACTGTAAACATGAATGGAACAGAGTATATTCATCAGTTATTTCCCCAGCAAAAAAGTTCAAAACTATTGAGTTGTCCTCTACCTGTTGTTATATGAATGCACAGTAGCCTACATCACTAGATAGTTACTGGTCCAGTGAACTAAGACTATAATTTGGGAGGATTGTACAATAAGAATATGTTCTTAAAATTGTTCAATCCTCCCAAATTATCTTCCAGTTACTGGACAACACAAGAATTATGGCTAAAATTCCAAATACAATGCACATGAAAGAGGAATAAACACGATCCTTATTGTTAAAGAATAATAAAAAATAAATTCTCAACTAAAATAATTCAAGGTGCATTGGTCAACTATAGAAATGTACAGCATTGTATGTATTGCCCTTAGTAACAGACTTCAATTGAAACACATTTTAAATTTTATCAGCCTTTTCTAATTATCTCAACAACTGCCATAATATATTCATCAAACTTCTAACAACAATATGAACATCAGTCTTCATACAGCAATATAACAGTACCAATGACTGTCACATGAATAATTATATAAAATAATGGTCACAACTTTAACTAATAACTTTTCTTAAATGAACAGCAATATGCTGTATTTTAATCCAGGCTGATAATAACAATAGGGGTAAAACCACTGCTGGGTGATCAGAAAAGGCTCCAGGATTAAATAAATCCTGGCTGTTAGCCTGGTCAGGAGCAGGCTAGCTGTTAGCCTGTCTGTTAGCCTGTCTGTTAGCCTGGTCAGGAGCAGGCTAGCTGTTAGCCTGGCTGTTAGCCTGGTCAGGAGCAGGCTAGCTGTTAGCCTGGCTGTTAGCCTGGCTGTTAGCCTGGCTGTTAGCCTGGTCAGGAGCAGGCTAGCTGTACAGAATAAATCTCCATGGTGATTTATGTGCCTGCATTCGAATGAAACAAGGCTTAATTCATCCAGGATAACTCGGAAATCCCGGCTTAATCCCTTATCCTGGTTTTGTGAAACAGGCCCCAGGCCCCGGAAAAGGGCCAACAGGAAAACGCTTCTACATACTCCATAATACCTCAAAATATACTGTATATTTGGACATGAGTAGTCCCCCCTTCCCCAAGCGCTTTGAGTGTAGAAAATGTATAATATAATGTATAAATGTAATATTATTATTATTATTATTATTATTATTATTATTATTATTATAAATTAAGAAAGTAAATAAAACACATCCTGTACAAAAGGCAAGGTTACCTTAACATGCACTGATGAGCTAAGAATTAAAAGTATACAATCTTTTACAACAACGTTACCTGAACAGTAGTGTTAGGTTACTGGTAGTCTATATCAACAAGGTTACCTGAACAGTAGTGTTAGGTTACTGGTAGTCTATATCAACAAGGTTACCTGAACAGTAGTGTTAGGTTACTGGTAGTCTATATCAACAACGTTACCTGAACAGTAGTGTTAGGTTACTGGTAGTCTATATCAACAAGGTTACCTGAACAGTAGTGTTAGGTTACTGGTAGTCTATATCAACAACGTTACCTGAACAGTAAGCGTTAGGTTACTGGTAGTTTATATCAGCAACGTTACCTGAACAGTAGAGTTAGGTTACTGGTAGTCTATATCAGCAACGTTACCTGAACAGTAATGTTAGGTTACTGGTAGTCTATATCAACAACGTTACCTGAACAGTAGTGTTAGGTTACTGGTAGTCTATATTAACAACGTTACCTGAACAGTAGCGTTAGGTTACTGGTAGTCTATATCAACAACTTTTCACCAGGATGTCCCTGACATCCATATGTTGAGGAAACAACATGGATCGTGTTAATTGGACGGCCTGAACACACCGATGTTGGGCTAGTTGTGTTATTGTGTGAAAATGTGACAACAGATTAGACTAAAGGATGTTAGTGATTGTGATAAACTGTAAACATTTAAAGATATGAAATGAAACATTCAGGCATTATGAACACACTACAGGTGAGAGTTTTAAACATTTAAAGTAACAGATATCAGCATCAAACCTCTCTGATTAATGACATTAAGACTAGTTTTTCTGTCAAAACAGACCAAGTGTAGTAACATGAATGTTTTCTGATATTATCCCTCCTGTTGACTTCGGTCTAATTTGACCCATTTTCAAGAAAGTTTCTATATCCGAAATCTGGGTTTCTGTCAACCAAATCGTCAAAACAAATAATGTGGACGGTTCCATACAACACTCTTCACAAGTAAAATATATGATCAGTTTACTACTTAATTGAATTTGGGTGTTATTCAATTTTGTAGCATTTGAAAAAAAAAAGCTTAAAAAAAGTGCAGAAAGAATCGAGAAAGACATCGGAAAAAGTGACACAAATATCGGTAAAAGTGACAAAACATTGAGAAGTTAAAAAAAAAGCTTCAAATACATTGGGGAAAAGTGAAAAATGTTTTAATTTAAAATTTTCACCCAGAAAAACCCAAAGTTGCATGGTGTTGGGAAGACAACACAAGGGTTAAGACTAGTATCTTCTGTCAAAGAGGAGTTCTTGTTTCTGACAGAATCTAAACTGTGGAGAGAGTCAAGGGCTCCATCTGGTGGAACAATCCTCAACTCATCCTCACACACACACATTTATCTCTCTTCATTGGTCCCCTCCACCAAAAGAAGGGGGGGTGTGTGGGGTGTTTGTTTATGTTTTTGTGTGAGAAGACGAATAATTTTAAAATGTGTGCGTATGTTTAGTGTGTGGGTGTTTGTGGTGTTGCGTGTGGTGTAATGTGTGTGTGTGTGTGAGTGTAATGTGTGTATAATGTGTGTGTGTGTGTGAGTGTAATGTGTGTATAATGTTTTGTGTGTGTGTAATGGTGTCTATAATGTGTGTGTGTGTGTGTGTATAATGTGTGTGTGTGTAACGTGAGTGTAATGTGTATAATGTGTGTGTGTAAAGTGTGTGTATAATGTGTGTGTGTGTGTAACTTGTGTGTAATGTGTATAATGTGTGTGTGTGTATAATGATGTATGTGTGTATAATGTGTATGTGTGTGTAAGTGTGTGTTATAATGTGTGTGTGTGTGTATAATGTATGTGTGTGTATAATGTGTGTATTGTGTGTATAATGTGTGTGTAATCGTGGTGTAATGTGTATAATTGTGTGTGTATAATGTATGTGTGTATGTGTGTATGTGAAATGTTTGTATTGTGTGTATAATGTGAGTATGTGTGTGTGTGTGTGTGTGTGTAAGCGGTGTGTAATGTTTGTGTGTGTGTGTGTAACGTTGTGTAATGTGTATAATGTGTGTGTGTGTGTAATGTGTTGTATAATGTGTGTGTGTGTGTAATGTGTATAATGTTTGTGTGTGTAATGTGTATAACGGTGTGTGTGTGTAACATGTGCGTAATGTGTATAATGTGTGTGTGTGTGTGTAACGTGTGTATAATGTGTGTGTGTGTGTATAATGTATGTGTGTGTATAATGTGAGTATTGTGTGTATAATGTTGTGTGTGTGTATGTGTATAATGTGTGTGTTTGTGTGTATAATGTGTGTTTGTGTGTGTGTATAATGTATGTGTGTGTGTATAACGTTGAGTTGTGTGTGTGTAATGTGAGTGTGTATATTGTGTGTGTGTGTGTTTTTTATAGCAGGTGTGTGTGTATAATGTGAGTGTTATTATAGTGTGTGTGTGTGTGTGTGTGTGTGTGTAACCTGTGTATAATGTGTGTGTGTGTGGATAATTGTATGTGTGTGTGTGTGTGTGTGTGTGTATAATGTGTGTGTGTATAATGTGTGTGTGTGTGTGTATAATTGTGTAACGTGTGTGTAATGTCTTCAGGATCTGCTGCAGCTGCAGGGCGTGGCCGTGTTGATGAAGATGTTCGACAAAGCCAAAATCAACGTCAACCTGCTCATCTTCCTCCTCAACAAGAAGTTCTTCAAAGAAATGAAGTCCTGCTCTTCTTCTACTCTCCTATCTCTGGTTTTATATCTACAACAGAGTGACCCATCCTCTCTACTCTCCTATCTCTGGTTTTATATCTACAACAGAGTGACCCATCCTCTCTACACTCCTATCTCTGGTTTTATATCTACAACAGAGTGACCCACCCTCTCTACACTCCTATCTCTGGTTTTATATCTACAACAGAGTGACCCACCCTCTCTACACTCCTATCTCTGGTTTAATATCTACCGCGGAGTGACCCATCCTCTCTACACTCCTATCTCTGGTTTAATATCTACAACAGAGTGACCCATCCTCTCTACACTCCTATCTCTGGTTATATATCTACAACAGAGTGACCCATCCTCTCTACACTCCTATCTCTGGTTTTATATCTACAACAGAGTGACCCATCCTCTCTACACTCCTATCTCTGGTTTAATATCTACAACAGAGTGACCCATCCTCTCTACACTCCTATCTCTGGTTTTATATCTACAACAGAGTGACCCATCCTCTCTACACTCCTATCTCTGGTTTTATATCTACAACAGAGTGACCCATCCTCTCTACGCTCCTATCTCTGGTTTTGTATGCTACTACATCATGTTTTATATATCTCATAACTAACTAACCAATCAGCTAAGCTTTATCGACATGTTATTGCTGCATTATTGCACATTTTAATAAGGGAACCAAATAGTTAAATAATCATGAGACAGGGTTAGTGTTGGGCCCGGCATCTTCTCCTATCTCTGCTGTTATGTCACTACGTTATCTTTTATATATATATTATATATCTATCTCTATATACGTCACTGGACTTGTGTTTGTCCTCACTCTCAACGTGTAGTTCTACTTCCTCTCTGTCGGGACGCTAGTTAACACCACACTCAACAGCAGGTAACGTTAGCCTACCGTTAGCTAGTTAACACTACACCTAGCAGCAGGTAACCTTAGCCTAGTGTTAGCTAGTTAACACTACACCTAGCAGCAGGTAACCTTAGCCTAGTGTTAGCTAGTTAACACTACACTCAACAGCAGGTAACGTTAGCCTAGCGTTAGCCAGAAGTTGGAGTAAACACGTTAAAATGCTAACAGCTAAACGGTGTAAATTGTGTTCTGTATTTCACTCCAACACCAGACTGGAGCTGCTGTTGTCTGAAACACAAGCTGTTTCTCAATGTCAAGGAAAGGATCCTTTGAAGCCAGAATTTGGAGGATGCTACGTCATCGACGTCCGTCGAAGGACCGTTCCAATGTCGAGGATCCTCCGAATCCCACCAAGGACTGAGTCCTTCGTTCGGAGAATTTCCCATAGACGGCAAAGGATGCATATGTGTATCCTTCGCGCTCCCAAATCACCCACAATCCTTTGCGCGCGGCTTTGTTGGCTTGTTTTAAAAAATTAAATGGTGGACCTAAGCGGGAGTTGGAGCGGTATCGCTGACGGCGAAATAATCATTTAAATGTAAGTATCTTTAGTGTTTGCCGAACATGTGTTATCACCGTTAATGTTTTAAATCAATTTAAAGCTTAACGCTTTAATGCTGGTACGGGATTGCTTTAGTAATTAGGTAGATACAACCGAGCTAACGTTAATCTAACTGACCCTATCATTAACATTAGGCTGTTAGCTAGCCTTTACGGTCTTTTGCGCTTTGTGTTTTAAATGTTTAATGTCCGGTGGCATTTTCATCTCTTTTATATGTTGTTACTCTATATGCGTAACGTTAGCAGAGATTTAGAAATGTGTGTGTTTACCAGTTGTAGCTGCAGGGTGGTAGGTAACGCTGCAACCTTATTTACTTCACTATCAACGTTACATGAAGGCTAAAATGTATGAGTAACTTCCCATGTAAAAGTATAATGTTCAATATAACGTTACGTTATAGCATTCATAATGGTAAACATATTTTTCTTTGTGTTTGCTGTCTTTTACCAGGGACAAACGGAGGCTGTCACTGAGGATGGGAAAGCAAAAGACAAGCAGGGAGACAAGAGGCCAAAGAGAGATGAATAGCTAGATTATTTGCTAAAGCCTTTTAGAGATTGGCATTCTGAAAATAAATGCATTAAATTTACTGGTTTGTCTGTGTGATATTACTTTTTGGGTGTGTATATCATATAAACAGTTTTTCAATGTCTATTTCTAACTGAATAATTATATTCAGATGGTACCTGTTTCAATAACTTGTAAGGTATAGAAGCTCTAAAAAGACATTAACGC
Source organism: Perca fluviatilis (assembly GCF_010015445.1). Classification (NCBI taxonomy): domain Eukaryota; kingdom Metazoa; phylum Chordata; class Actinopteri; order Perciformes; family Percidae; genus Perca; species Perca fluviatilis. The sequence continues at coordinate 40,959,852 of NC_053118.1, forward strand.
AAACGTGTATCTTTTATTATAACATTTATTCAAACATTACTATATACTGTACACAATATTCAACATGAAGCAGCGATCAGACTCAGCTGCTGATGATGGTGTTTCCAGACTGCAGACAGAAGGAGAAAGCTTTAGGTTAGTCCAGTAGTTATCCAACCTGTCTTGGTAAGATTAGGTTAGTCCAGTAGTTATCCAACCTGTCCTGGTAAGATTAGAATTGTATCACAAATATATGTAAGCATACTGTAACATTAAGGTACTTAATGTAACTGTGTAGTGGTCTCCATCATGGTCTTAACTGACAACTGCTGACCATTTAACACACTTACACCTAGCTACCTTTACTGTGTTAGTGGGTGTTTATCAATGGTGTTGTTATTATGACCTTTCATATGTTGGTGTAGCCTTGATGTGCCTTGTGTGTCTATAGTACTACTTAACCTTTCTCACTTGCAGTTTACTGCATATCATACTGCCTGTGGTAGCTCATTAGCTGGTAGTGTTTACCTTGTAGTTGCTGATCATATTTTGCACTGCATTTGTTTGAAAGCTATAAGCTACTGGACAATGAGCTAATGTTACATGCAGTAAACTACAAGCTATTGTAAACAACTACTGTAAGCTTAATGTAATTAAGATTAATTAATACAATTCTCCTTACCAGTTAAGTGTTATGACAATTACAAACATGAACTCCCACCGAATTTTAAATTTTATTGACATAGGATAAATAAGAAAACGACCATTGCTTACATTAAAGCCTATCAGTGTTGGTAACGTTACCTACCTTAGCACTTTGGCGGCAAAGTTCCCGACAGAATATTCTCCTCCTGCAAGCAGACTGACGCTGATTCACCTTCTCAACAAAAAGTGAACTTCACGTTCCACATCCATTTCGCATTGACATTTCGTCCAGTGTTTTGAAATGCAGCGGAAGTGAAGGCGGTGAAACATTTTCAATGACGCAAGCACGCAATGACGGTGCTCTTGCTAGCCTGTTCCAATGTTCATGCTTTCCGAATGCTCAGGAGGAGTCTGGCCTGCCTTTGAAGGATCCTTCCTTGAAAGGACTAGTCCTACCAAGGAAGGATCCTTGACATTGAGAAACAGCTACAGACTCAGAGATGTGTCACCTTTTTCAGCCCTTCTGAGTTCGCACGTATGATTTTAATATGACATCATTATAGTCATTATGGCATTTAGAAACATGTTTTTGGGGAGGTGGGGTAGTGCACGATAGGCCCCTGTGGAGGGGCTAAGCTTTTGTCCTTAATGGTATTTTTCCCTCCCTTACATTACTTTTACTTTTATACTTTAAGTAGTTTTGAAACCAGTACTTTTATACTTTTACTTGAGTAAAAGCTTGAGTTGATACTTCAACTTCTACAGAGGTCTTTTCAAACCCTAGTATCTGTACTTTTACTGGCGTGAATGAATGGGAATACCACCTGTTAACCCTTTTTTCCACCTCTTCACCTTCTCCTCCCACCTTTCAGCCTCCTTTTCTCTCCTCTTCACCTTCTCCTCCCACCTTTCAGCCTCCTTTTCTCTCCTCTTCACCTTCTTCTCCCACCTTTCAGCCTCCTTTTCTGACCCCTTCACCTTCTCCTCCCACCTTCCAGCCTCCAACCAGTTCAGCTCCTCAGGGTTTCTAACATCTTCTGATGGAAATCTTCTGGTTTGATTCTATTTTTCCAGACTGATCTCATGAATTGGCGTATGTATGACACGGCAATATATATTCCGTTTTTGCGTGTTATTAACACGCATAATCGTATTTTTGTGTGTATATCAACGCAAATCGGCCGCCATTGGCCTATATTTGCGAGTCCATTTCCGCCGTAGTGAGGTATAAAGGAACGGGGATTGAGCAAGAAGGTAGGTTGGGGGTGGCAGATGGGTAAAACACGGACTTTCACTTGCGAGAGCGGGTTCCCCCCCGCATGTGGCGTTTTTGGTCGCGTTTTTGCCGTTTTGTTTTTAATTTTTTTGTTTTTAATTTTTTGTTTTTAATAAGCCTTACCCAATGTTTCTTTCCTAAACCCAACCATTTGTTGTTGTCGTAAGCGTGTTTTAGTCGTTATTTTCCGTGTTTTTGTCACTGTTTTGTTACTAAAGCCTTTCCCTGTGTTCTTTTCCTAAACTCAACCATTTTTTTTTTTTTCTTAACAGGCGTGTGACGTTGTTCTCGCGATAGTACGTCGCGTTCTCGCGATAACGCGCAACGTGGCGAGGCCACGTGGTGGGTCTGTTTACATCAGCTGTATCCAGCGTGTATCATACACGTGGATAGCTGAAAATGGCGTAAAATAACACGCCATTTGGCTTTATGAAAGTGGCGTATATATTTACGCAAAGTCATGATGCCATGTTGCTATTTTTATAGTTTTCATTCTCTTCATATGATCATATTAATCTGCTGTATGTCTCGTTAGTGTTGAGCTCTGACTGTCAGACTGTAAAACACGTTGAGCTGCTTTAATGTGAGAAAAGTGCTGAGTCATGAATGAGCTCATAGCTCCTCCAAATAATAAGAAACACGAGACCACACGTTAAGAGTTGAACTGTTTTATTCAACAGGATTTATTCATCAGGTAGTAATAGATTACTCTGGTACATCAGGTAGTAACAGATTACTCTGGTTCATCAGGTAGTAACAGATTACTCTGGTTCATCAGGTAGTAATAGATTACTCTGGTTCATCAAGTAGTAATACATTACTCTGGTTCATCAGGTAGTAACAGATTACTCTGATTCATCAGGTAGTAACAGATTACTCTGATTCATCAGGTAGTAACAGATTACTCTGATACATCAGGTAGTAATAGATTACTCTGATTCATCAGGTAGTAACAGATTACTCTGGTTCATCAGGTAGTAACAGATTACTCTGATTCATCAGGTAGTAATAGATTACTTTGATTCATCAGGTAGTAATTGATTACTCTGATTCATCAGGTAGTAATAGATTACTCTGGTTCATCAGGTAGTAACAGATTACTCTGATTCATCAGGTCGTTGTTAAACCCTACTTCCATGAAAGTGAACAGGTTCATGGTTGGCGCACATCTGACTATGATTCTTCTGTTGTTATGAACTACTCCGTTGTACTGACAGTTGTAGGGAACAGCAGGTGGATTCTGAATCACCAGGTTACAGTCAACAATTGAGAAAATAGCATTGCTTATTGTCATACCGGGTTGATGTTATCTAGCACTCCTCCTCCAGCACAGATGGCTTGGACGGCACCACACATTCTCTGTGATGAAGGTATTGATACCCTTACACCCGTGTTGTGGGTTTGTGATGTGTCTTGCTGCTATAACCTGGGTACATTGGGCAGCAGCCATCCCCCCGCCGTGATATGCTTAATTTGAAACTCAGCCCAGGTTTGTCCGTCCACAGAGAGCACGGCAGCAGAGATCAGCAGAACACCAGCAAAGATAGAGATCTTCATGTTGATCTGGAGAACACAGAGTTATAAAAGCTGTTAGAGACTTTATCTGACATATCTACCATCTCTTTATATTATCATATAAAAGCTGTTAGAGACTACTTACTCTGACATATCTAACATCTCTTTATATTATCATATAAAAGCTGTTAGAGACTTTACTCTGACATATCTACCATCTCTTTATATTATCATATAAAAGCTGTTAGAGACTTTACTCTGACATATCTACCATCTCTTTATATTATCATATAAAAGCTGTTAGAGACTTTACTCTGACATATCTAACATCTCTTTATATTATCATATAAAAGCTGTTAGAGACTTTACTCTGACATATCTACCATCTCTTTATATTATCATATATATGTCTTTAGTTTTATAAATGTCTCCTGACTGTCTGATGATGTAAGAACTTGTTAAGTGACATCAGGAGTTTCTACAGCGAAATAACTGCACACAGGATTATTAATCTAAATCTTTCTGCAGAAGAAATCCATAAAGTCCTGATGCAGCCAGAATAAGTTCTGAATGATTGCAGATATAAACATACAGAGTTTAAATGTGTTAAAGAGAGAATAATAATCTAAAGTATATTTACCTGAATGACAGGAGAGAGATGAGTTCTAGAGTCAGCAGCAGGAGAGATACCTGGAATATCACATGATAACAAACACACTACATTACATCACAGTTAACTACAAGCTTCTTTAGGAATTGTAGAAATGTGAGAAGGGTAAAAAAAAAAAAAAAAACATGGAAAAAGCAGCCAGAATCGCGAATAAAAACTTTCCCTTTCACTTTAACTTCAGGCTTGTTCAAAAAGCACCGAAAAAAGTGACAGAATTATCAAAAAGGGTTAGAGTTACAAATGTCAAAAAACGTTTAAAGCAGAACAAGTACAAAAGTGTTGAAGAAGAAGTGACAAAGAAAGCCTCATTATCTTCAGAAAAAGATTTAAATTTTAAATTAAAGGGTCACACATTACATTTTTCATTCAAATAAATTCATGTGACAGGTTTTCCATACAACTGCTGAAAATGTATATATTAAATTAAAAACCAGGAGAAAAACACACATACATTTTGAATAGGCTGTTTTATGAAATGTTATTTCAACAGAAGACCCTCTGAGTGTCTTTAGTGTGTGATGTTTTAATTGGTTGATACTGTTTATATATATATATATATATATATATATATATATATATATATATATATATATATATATATATATATATATTTTTATTAATCTTATGATATTTTGTATTATATCCCTAACTTGTACTAGAACTTATTCTGGTCTGAAAGGCTTTCATGTTGAAATTCAAACTTTAGGTCAATACCCTTTATGTTCATCATTCTGAGGGAAAACTGTGAGACAGGTTTGTAACGAGGGACAGACAGACACAGAGAGGACATCCAGAAACTAAAACCTGTCTACACTTCTGGGTCTGCATCATTTAAAATATGTCTGAATAATCCTATAAAGGATAGGCACGGAAATAAACCTTTCATTCATATTCTTTCAAAACCAACAATGATAAAGTTTGTGTAATAACAACACAGGAACAAAGTGTGTAGTATCTGAACAGTTTCTCTTTGGGGAACAAACTGGTAAGTTGTAGTAAAGAAGCAATAAGATATAAAGAGAAACAGATACAGATATGTCTAAAATAGAGATCAAGATGTAAAAATAAATACCCAAAAACTTTGAAAAAGTGACAGAAACTTTGAAGAAGTGACAAAGAAAGCTTTGTCCTCACAGCTGAAACAGAATCAGAAGTTTAAATGTGTTAAAGAGAGAATAATAATCTATCAAAATATATTAACCTGAATGAGAGGAGAGTGATGAGTTCTAGAGTCAGCAGCAGGAGAGATACCTGAAATATCACATGATAACACACTTCATTACTAAGATTATACCCGAAAAATCAAACATGTGCTGGTCATATGGGATCATAACAGACAGGTTACATCACAGTTAACTTCTTTAGAAAGGGACGGACAAAAGATGCAACAACTACAGAAAAAGTGATAAAAAGTCTGAAAAAAAAACGGACAAAAACACCAAATAAACATTTGAAAAAGCGCCTAAAGTTTCAAAACCACATTTAACTTTAAGGTTCTTCAAAAACCAGAATAAAGCTGCAAGAACTGAAAAAATAGAGAAATTCACCAAATAAACCACACAGAAACATTGTAAAAACCTCCAAAAACAATGGAAAAAGCAGCCAGAACTGCTGAAAAAACACAAACTAAATAAATAAATAAAGTGTCAAAACATCGAAATAAGCATCTACAGCTTGGTAAAAGTTAGTTTCTGTCAGCTGAAACAGAATCTAAACCAATCAGAGAAGTTTAAACTCTAAAGTATAATCAAAAGTATATTTACCTGAATGACAGGAGAGAGAGATAGAAATGTCTGAGAACTC